>NC_073303.1:221821866-222121866 GCF_027595985.1 Sorex araneus | reverse complement strand
CAAGCTCTGCCCTTAGAGGTTGCTCTGGCACTGGGTGTGGCGCTCACTTCTTCGTGCACAGCAAACCATGGAGTGCTGGCGATTAAACCCGGCCTTTCTGCGTGCAAAGCTAATGCTCATCTTGTTAATCTCTGCAGCCTCTATTTGCTGCTTTGGATGAGGCAGTTTCCCCCTGTTGAATACGTCTAAATAAAACTTGGTTTTATAAGCCGAATAAAGAGAAAATGGCTCTATCTCTTTATTGGAGAAAACAAAGTCTCTAAAGTAATAAGATTAATGAGCAGGGATAACAGTGACAAATGTTTTGAATTTTTAGGTCATCTATGACTCTCTCTAAATGCAGACATAAAAATTAGTTTTTGGAGCTAACAGTTTTCTTTCCTAATCAAAATTTTAGTCAGTGCATTATTTTTAAGTTTCCTTTTTTTATTTGCACAGATTTTTAAGATCAAATTGGCTGCTTGGTAGATTTATAGAATCCATGGACTTCTCCCTCTTGATCCTTCAAGAGATCTTTGAACTTCAAGAAGCTGAAGATGGTTCATTACTCAAGATTTTTAAGTTAAATATTTAATTAAGTTTATTGGATATCTATATTAAGTTCTTATAAACGACTTGAATATAAACTTCTATAAAATGTGATGTCTTTTCATAGAGTTTTAAATTACTATTTATTTTTATTTTTCTATTGTAAACATGAGCCGTATTGAGGCTAAAGTAAATTTGATATTAAAAATTAAAGATGAGAACAAATACACAGGGCTCAAAACATTTAGCTATATTCAACTTACCATGTAAATCAAGTAAGGAGATAAAATATGTAAAGAAATAATATTTTGTGAGAGTAAGTCATGTGGGTTACAAAGGAAAAATTACTAGGTTTTGAGAATCATATGGAATCATTATGAATTAGGTAGCTTCCATGTTGTGTGGCAATAAACAATTATTATATAATTCAAATTTCATTTCTATAAAAGGGTACAGGAAATCACATCTACGAAGATTAAGAAGAAAAAGGAGATAAGAGCATACATTTTAATATCTTCTATAAGACAAAATGTTATTTTGTGATGCTATGATGTTGGCAGAAAGCTCCACCTTGAACCTTGTCTTATAAAATTCTTAGGTTCTTGTCATGGGTGACAAAGGAACGGGAAACTACTCAGATGTAACTGACTTCATTCTTGTAGGCTTTAGGGTTGCTCCAGATTATGAAGTCCTCCTCTTCTTCCTGTTCCTGATCATTTATATCATGATCCTGTTGGGGAACATTAGTATGATGTCAATCATAATCACTGATTCCCAGCTGAACACACCAATGTATTTCTTTCTAGGCAATCTCTCCTTCATTGACCTCTTCTACTCAACTGTTATTGCACCAAAAGCCATGGCCTGCTTCCTGTCTGAGAAAAAGATTATCTCCTTTGCAGGTTGTGTTTTCCAGAACTTCCTGTTTGCACTTTTCATTATAGCAGAGGGGTTTGTGCTGGCAGCCATGGCCTATGACCGCTTCATTGCCATCTGCAATCCTCTTCTTTATAATGTCCACATGACGAGACGCTTTTGCAGTCATCTGGTTGCTGGTTCTTATTTCTGTGGCTGGATTAGTTCCACCCTCCAGAGCAGTGTAACATTCTCAGTATCTTTCTGTGCATCTCGAGTGATTAATCACTTCTACTGTGATGCTTACGAAATTGAGAAAATTTCCTGTTCTGATCTCTATGTCAATAAGGTCGTATCTTTTACCTTAGCTGCCATTATTATTTTACCCACGATTGTTATTATTATAATATCTTACATATATATTGTGTCTACAGTCTTGAAGATTCCCTCTAGGGAAGGGAAGAAGAAAGTCTTCTCCACTTGCAGCTCCCATCTGGGGGTTATAAGTGTGCTCTATGGGACTGTTTCCTTTGTGTATCTCACACCCCCAAGTAACCCTGAACTTCGGAAAGTGGCTTCAGTGTTTTACATATTGGTCACACCCATGCTGAATCCTCTAATCTATTCTTTAAGAAACAGAGAAGTCAAACAAGCCTTGAGAAAGATCCTGTTCAAAAAAAAAGCTTTATCCTAAATGTACTTTTTTGTGATGTCCTCATTAGGACTCCCACTGAGTCACTAAAGAATCTTCTAATTTGACCATCTCATGATTTATTCTTCTATTAAAGGTTTAATATGAATCCATTGTTCACTCCCATTAAGAGCAATGGTATACATCTTGAGAAGAAATACAATTTGTAGTCATTCCATATCTTAGCATACATTTTTCACTTTTTCTAGACATAAATTGATGATAGTAGGGGAAAGGATTTTTCTATACTCGATCTTAGCCAAAAGGCCTAGAAGTGATGGGGAAAGGCTTTTTCTCCCTTATTTAGATGATGGTCAGAAAATAGCTTTGGTGGGACTAGAGAGATAGTACAGGGGGTAGGGTGTTTGCCTTGCATGCAGCTGACCCGGGTTCGATTCCCAGCATTCCAATATGGTCCGCTGAGCACCGCCAGGAGTAATTCCTGAGTGCAGAGCCAGGAGTAATCCCTGTGCATCACCGGGTGTGACCCCCCCTCCAAAGCTAATAGAAAATAGCTTTGGTAAGTTATTTGTTTTGTTTAGGGGCCACACCTGGTTCTCTATTTTTGTATCATCCCTCTCAGTGCTCAAAGAACCACGTGGGAGATCAGGAATCAAAGCCAAGTTGGTCATAGGCAGAGCAAGTTCCTTGCCTGCTGTATTATTTCTTTGACCCCAACTTTGGTAAGATCTTAAGCTTAGAATACGGAATCCAATATAACACAAGATAATTTCTGAGTTGTAATGTTTAATTATTTATTTTTTTTATAAAATAGGGCATCATGACTAGAACCTATGCCCCAAATGAACAAAATCAGATATATGATTTACTTTAGTCTGTGCCATCATCAGGAGGACTTGTTAATTTACTGGTATTTGATTGCCTTTTTATTCTTTTTTGTTTATAATATTGATAGTATATTTTATTATAACATCAAAAGCATGGGTAAAGAAGATTATATTATATCCAATCTTCTAAAAAGTGAGTACTCAAATCCACCAAGGGATAGTTTTATTTTTTTGTGTGTGTACTTTTGTTACACACCTGATGATGCTATCAGGGCTCTAAGATGATGTTCTCTCTTGGCTCTAAGTTTAGGAGTCATTCCTGGCAGTGCTCAGGGAACCACTTATGATACAGGTGATCAAACTCGGGTCTTGCTGCATATGAGCCAAATAACTAACACCTCTCTGATATCTTGGCCACTGACATGTCTTATAGAGACAAAGATTATATTGAATGTTTACATATTAATTGGTGTTGTGTTATTTTGCTTTCTTTGATACTTTTTATTTATATGTACAAAATTTTTATTTGCTCTGTATTTGATATCCAATACACACAAAATTGTTTATATCCATAAACTTTATTGTATTAGTGTACTTTGTAAAGCTATTTACATTTTCCAACCATTTTTTGAAATAGTAATACTGCTGTAATATTTCTAATTCAGGTTCTATTTTAAAATGCAAATTGTAGGTATACAGCATGTTGCCAAATATGATGAAAACCAACAGAAAAGATTCCTTAAGACAATAATTAAGGACTTTGTTTTATAACTCTAATACTTCTGTATTCGGGATGAAAATTGAAATGTTGATGGGAAGATATTGAAGGTTGGAGTGAAAGATTGTAGAGATGGACCGTTTTGTTTCTCTATATACCTCAGATGAGTGAGATCGTGCAGTGTTTTCCTTCTGATGTATTTTACCTACCACAATACACTCCAGTTCCATCCAGGTTCTGATGAATAACATTTTATCTTTTCTTACTGCTGCTGCATAATCTTCATTGCTCATACATTGCAATTTCTTTATCTGTTCCTCTGTCATGAACTTTGGGATATTTCCATATCCTCATGTCATTGTAATATGCCCGGCAAGGGCATATTACATAGGTCTGCATATATATTTTTGAATTAATTTAATATTTCTGTGCTTGGGGAGGTAGTTGCCAAGAATGTATATAGAGAAACAAAATAAGGGAATAATTAGTGTCAAATGACAACAAGTCTTTGATCCTAGATTAGACTGACCCTAGATTAAACTGAGAATATCAAGCAAGGCATGGGAACGAGGTGATGGGAAGGAAGAGACAGACTGGGAGTAACATACGGAGATTGGTGGAGGATCTTAGGTGATAGTGAGGTCTGACAACCATGTACATCAAAACCACAAACATTAATTGTGACTAAATTTTAATAACTGAAAAAAGTTAAAAAACTGGAAAAGGAGGTATTGTTTACTGTGCATTGTCTATTTGTATAAGAATGTATCTAGTTGTGTAATGATTGCATTTTTGAAATATACCGGTTATTGCAGCACTGTAGCACTGTCCTCCCATTGTTCACCGATTTGCTCGAGTGGGCACCAGTAACATCTCCATTGTGAGACTTGTTGTTACTGTTTTTGGCACATCGAATATGCCATGGGTAGCTCGCCAGGCTCTGCTGTGGGTGTGGGAAACTCTCAGTAGCTTTCCAGGCTCTCTGAGATGGATGGAGGAATCGAACCCGGGTCAAGCACGTGCAAGGAGAACACCTACTCTCTGTGCTATCGCTCCAGCATACCAGTTATTAGAAAGTACACAGTTCCTTACAAAGGTTAGGAGTGGTGAAAAAGAATAGGGAGCAAGAGAGAATGGTACAGCAGAATATCCTGGCATTAGACATACTACTAAATAAACATAGATTCTTTTCCTAATTCTCATATATTCTAAGGATAAAATGTCCTAGCTAGAGAATACAGCCTTTTTTTAAATCTCACTGGAAAAAATTTTTTCCTGCTATTAATGTGGTTATAGAAATAAAATGATGTATTTTCTTTGATCCTAATCAATGTTTTCAATAAATCAGTTAATCAGTTAATATTGTTTCACCATCGTCTGCATTTTAACTTCAATCATCTTCTTTTCATTTGCTTCATTGGTTATGTGTCAATAAAGTTAACTTGTTCATAATTTGTTTTTGTGTGGGGCAGCTCTGTTAGTACTTGGCTTGGCTAGGTGGGCTATTAGGTGCCTCAGCTAGAGATGCAATGCCATTCTGGCCTGGTGGTCCACGTTCTTAGTGTGAACATGCTCAGATAGCCTTAGGGTCACATGTATTGGTGCTCATGTGGGGAAGGATTCCAGGACTAGGTCTTTAGCCCACTGAGTGATCTCTCCAGCCTTTGGCTAAAGACCAAATGTCATTTTTATGGGCAAGTGGCACATATTTCCAGTGCCCTCGCTTTTGCTTCACTGTCACACTTCTTTACCTTATACTTAGGATCATATGAGGCATTCTTTAGGTTTATAAATGCTGCTGCATGTAATATAAGCTGGGAGAAATGAGTTACTGAAAAACATACCAGTTCAACTCAAGGTTCTCACGAAAGGGCACTTGGTAAAGAAAATATTCTGTTTTTCTCCTTTTTGTTTGTTTTCTGGGACACACTCAGTAGATGCCAGGGATTACTCTTGATTCTTCACTCAGGGATCACTCCTGGTGGGGCTCAGAGGACTTTATGGGGTACGTGGGATTGAACCTGGGTTGGCCAAGTTTAATGCAAGTGTCCTACTCATTGTACCATCTCTCTGGCCTCCAAGAAAATATTCTAAATAGAAATAGTTTTAAGATGCACAATTTGTTGCTCTACTTCCTGGGATATGGTTTGTAAGACTTAGAATGATTGAGTGGCAGTAGTTTGTCTGGATAACAAGGAAACTTGGAAGTCATGAAACTGAATGATTTATAAAGTTGTCTATTTATAGTTAAATCTCCTTGGATCACAAAAAGAATGGGGTATATAAGTTTTCTGGATTATCATTAGTGATACACTCTCTGTTTTTATAATAATATAAAGCCCTGTGATTCCCCTGTACCTTGATTCTGGAGCTTCAATATCTTAATAACTGATTTACGTATCCCAGGAGGACTATTTCCCATGAGGTGTGGAAAACCTTGAATCTACAATTATTAGAATGTTATACCTGTTATGCCAAAATTAAAGTCATTATGAATTCCTGACCTTAATATTTTGGGAGACTATAAGAGAGCAGACTCAAGATCACTACATATTTGTCCAACACTTTGTTCCTTCTTTAAAAATATTCAAGAGTCCAAGAAAGCAGGAGAGAGAATGAATAGCCTCAAAGTGGAATCCTCATCTTCACTTTGAATAGTTACATAAGATAATTATGCAAATTATCTATTTGGAAAATTAACTGTCTATTATTCAGGTGTGTAATATGTTAAGCTTGGTATTCATAGATACTTTCTTATACTAAATTAGGTCTGTGAACCCCTATTGTGCTTGTGACTTTTCCTTTAAGTTATTTTACCTTAAAACTACAAAATAAATTATGGGGAGCACTTGGAACCAAACCTGACAATACTCAAAGATTACTCCTGTTTCTGTACTCAGGAGTCACTCCTGCAGTTCTCAGGGGATCATATGTGGTTCAGTGGATTGAACTAGGATCAATCGCATGCAAAGCAAGAAGGTCAACCTTTGCACTCTCTCTTTGACTCTCTATAAAATCTTTTTTTTTTTTGCTTTTTGGGTCGCACCCGGCTATGCTCAGAGGTGGCTTCTGGCTCTGCACTCAGAAATTACTCCTGGCGGTGCTCGAAGGACCATATGGGATGCTGGGAATCGAACCCGGGTTGGTCGTGTGCAAGGCAAACGGCCTACCTGCTGTACTATTATTGCTCCAGCCCCTCTAGAAAATCATTTTTAAGAATTATTCTTGTAGTTTTATTGATATCACCTGAAGTCACCCTATTGTTATCATACCTTTTTGTACATATTTATAATAGCTGTTTTCAAGTTTTTATTTTTAGGACAGATTCTGGGATATTTTTAATGGCAGTTTTTGTTGTGCATGCATATGTCTGTGCATGTACATGTGTGTGGGTCATGGTCTTCAGTTTCTTTGAATTATAATTATAAAATTATAAAAATTATAGAATATTTGTTGGAACTGCATATTTTAGATATCTTATAGCAACTCTAATAAAGACTTTTTTCCTTTCTAAATTTTGTTTTTGTTACCCTATTAATTTTACTTGGATGATTTATTTTGTTTATTCTATTTGCTCTGAAAAACCTTTGGTGTTACTTCTCGGAGGCACAGCGTTAAGCTTGTGCTCAGTCAATTTTGGATGAAAGGATTTTATTTGGGATATTTTGACTATTTTCTGTAAAAAACTAAGGCTCGCCGAGGGGCGCGTGCACTCGCGGGCTCTCCGGGCGGCTCTGTCTCACCGCCCTCGTTAGGTGCTCTGGAACCACAGTGTTCTGGTCCACAGTGCTCTGGACCAAGGACAGGCAAAAGAAGAATGAGGACCAAGCTGGTTGCTGATTAGTTTATTCAATCTTTTATTCCATCTTTCTCATCTCCCGCACTCCCAGCTACTTCCTCTCTCTGCATCTACTGCAGCATCTCTCCCTTCTCTAGTCTCTCCTCCTCCTTGTCTCTCCCACCTTGCCCTCTAGGCTACACCCAGCCAGGTAGCAAAATCAACATAAGAAAGCCCTTTCTGAGGGCAGGGCATTCCAAAGCCCTTCCTCACTCTTAAGGTTTTTTTCCTTTCCTTAGTCCAAACATTTATTGACATCTTAATACTAGTTATTTTTGTATGGACATAGCAAGAGATACATTGAGGCTTGCAAGGCAGCTCTCCTGGCAACATCTTGCCACAGACTCAGACCACAACACTCAGGCCAGATTAATCATTCCTAACCCTAGCAGGGTCCAAATCTAGTTATCACTGTTTGGATCATGACAGCATTTGTCCATGATCAAGCTCTTAACTTACAGTTAAGCATTAGGCACTTTGGCCAGGCCCATCTCGATGCCAGGGTAGCACACAATTCATCGCTTGCCCTGGGTCTGTCTCATCCCTCGTTAGGACCCTGCTTTTGGGGGTGCTAGGAAGTAAGGGCAGCTGAGGCTTAGGTCGAAAGAACAGATGCCCAGGAGGAAAATATCATGTAGAGTCAAATGACTCCCAGGTTACAAAAGCATAGCACTTGCTAAGTCTTCCTGTGTCCATACAAAAGGACATGGCTCTGAATAAACTATGCAAAGGACTCAAGGAGAAGAGAAAAACAATATTTACAAGTCAACAGAACACTAAGAAAGAAGCTACAAATAAACACAGAGGAATGGAGCACCATAACGGGAGTAACCCAATAAACCTAAACTACCTGAGGCTATGTAATCCTACAATTTTCTATAATTATTTTGTTGAGTTATTTACCTTTGTAGGCTTCCTATACAGCTAGTAGCCTTCCATAAATTGTTCTGTGATTTTTTAACACTCTTGAGACATATTTATAGTTTCATTCAACTAATCTACCAACTTTTGCAAAGATAATATTTGAGGTTAGTCTTGAAGGTTAGTTCCAATCTCAAAAGGACATATTTTCGATATTCCTTTCCCGTTTCTCTTTTGGAAAATGTCTAGTTGGTGTACAGTTAACTTTTTTCTCTCATGAAGCAGAAAGCTTCTCCTTAATTTCGTATCATCAAATATTTGTTTGTGTATTCATTTATGCTTGAATTTTCCCCCAATTTCACCCTCTATTACTAGTGTTTGCTTCTCATTCTACATAAAACATCTGTCTATAAGTTCTGGAACTAAGCAATAATTGGTCCAGTTCTCTTAGAGTGACACGCTGAGCACTAACAGCTTGAGTCCTAAACTTTTAGGCCCACACCTACAGTTGGGCAATTCTCAGAGGGACCCGCCCTCAATCCATAGTTGATGGATGTAGTCCCTCTAAAAACAAGGCTGAGAGAAAACTGGGGCGTACTTTATGATATCACTAAATCATTCAGATGACTGGTTCTCTGGGAAAGGAGATGGAGGGAAGTCATGGACTAAAAGTGATATAAAGACTAAAAAGTTAGTATCACTGTATCAGTCATCCAATTGTTCTTCGATTTACTCGAGTGGGCACCAGTAACATCTCTGTTCCTCCCAGCCCTGACATTTTAGCATCCTCTCCTTACTCATCTTTCCCATCGTTTGGAGGCTCTTTCAGGGTCAAGGGTATGAGTCCTATCATTACTGTTTTTGGCATATCGAATACACCATGGGTAGTTTGCCAGACCCAGACTCTGCCCGTGTGGGCAGGATACTCTTGGTAGCTTGCCAGGCTCTCCGAGAGGTATATATATATATATATATATATATATATATATATATATATATAACTTTCTATGGTGTGTTGCCTATTGTCTGAACTCCATCAAATACGGTGTGGTAATTATGGAAAATGGGTAGGAAGTGTCTTTATAATGTGTTCCGGAAGTGGCCTGTAGCACGGTGGCAGTTGGATAGTGGAGGTTGGCTGTTGGAACTGGGTCCCCTGGGGCAGTGAGGGTTCTTACCTGCCCCCCTCTGGGGCACCCTGAGTGAAAACAGCCTGGCATGGAATCTAGTGCATGATAGTACAGGAGGTAAGTAACTTACTTTGCATATGGCCAGCCCTGGTTTGTATTCTTGGCACCATATATGGTCTCCTGAGCATCACCATTATTTATCACTGAGCACAGAGTCAGGAGTAAACCTGGATCATCACTTGGCATGACCCCTCTCTCCAAAAATTCAAATTAATAAAAAACAAACAAATCAAATAAATAACAGAGCTCTGATAAATCACTTGAAGGTGATGTGATGATGGCAATATTCTGTATCTTGATGTGGTGATGACTTCCTTGGTGTGAAAGTTGTCACAATTTTGGGTAGATAGTTTATTTAATATGAATCATTTCTAAATAAATGATATTTAGAAAAATTGAGCAGGCCTGATTTCTTAGAACTTAGGATTCTCTTTTTGTGTTAGTGGCCCTGAAATCTTAGACTGCAGATTTAATTTTTCTTTTTAAGTAGGAAGTTTCTCAAACATAAATACCCCAAATTACTAGTACTACTGAAAAGCTTATGAAAGTTATTCATTGCTATAAATATTAAGTGAGATATATGCAGAGATGACTGATGAATAAATTAGCAGATACTGCCACAGGAGCTATTATTAATATTTCCACGATTTTAGTGGTAATGAATTATATAGGAAAGTCATAATTAAAAGTTTTACCATTTTGACTATATTAATTCTTCCAATCCATGAGCAGGGAATATCTTTCCATTTCCTCATGTCCTTTTTTATTTCCTAAAGTAGCGTTTGGTAGTCTTCTTTATACAAGTCCTTTACCTCCTTAGTTAAGCTGATTCTGAGGTACTTGATCTTTTGAGGCACAATTGTGAACAGGATTGCCTTTATCTATCGCTTTCTTCTCTCTCATTATTTGCGTATAGGAAAGCCATGGAGTTTGGGGTATTGATTTTATAGCCTGCAACTTTACTATATGAGTCTATTGTTTCTAGGAGTTTCTTGGTAGAGGTTTTAGGGTTCTCTAAGTATAGTATCAAATCATCTGCGAATAGCAAGAGCTTGATTTATTCCTTTCCTATCTTGATGCCCTTAACATCTTTTTCTTGCCAAATCGCTATTGCAAGTACTTCTAGTACTATATTGAACAGAAGTGGAGAGAGTGAGCATCCTTGTCTCGTCCCTGTTCTTAGAAGGAAGAATCTTAGTTTTTCGCCATTGAGGATGATGCTTGCTGTAGGCTTGTGATAAACGGCTTTTACTATATTGAGAAAAGTCCCTTCTATACCCATTGTGGCAAGAGTTTTCATCATAAACAGGTGCTGGATCTTGTCAAATGCTTTCTCTGCATCTATTGATATATGTTTTTTATTTTTTCTTTTGTTGGTATGATGGATTATGTTGATTTATTTTGGGATGTTAAACCATCCTTGCATCCCCGGGACGAATCCCACTTGGTCATGGGGTATGATCTTTTTGATGAGTTGTTGAATTCTATTTGCTAATATTTTTTGAGAAAGCTTTGTAACTTTCCACATGGTGATTCAATAAAAAGAAAAAAGTCTGAACATATCTGAAGTAAATTTCTTTTACAAAGGTATTTATGATTTATTTTTAGGTATACAATGCTCCTGCAACACCAATCCCCTCACCAGTGTCTACTTTCCTCCACCAACGTCCACCATTTTCCTCCTGCCTCCCAGCCTTCCTCTAAGGCAGGCACCTTTTCTCTCCAACAACGTTGTGCTGTTCCTTTCTTCGACCTATTTCCTCACTCACAACCCACAGTAATGGAAAGCTTCCTGCTGAAGACCAGTTCTCATGCTCTTTGTTTCTATTACCTTTGATCACTATTTCATTCTTTGTCATTTTTCCTCTGCCTAACTTTACTTAGCATAATATTCTACAGATCCAATTGATATAGCAGCAAATTTCATTTTATTTTTATTTCTTTTACAGCTATAGTATTTTATTGTGCATATGTACCATAGTTTCATTAGCCAGTCATATGTTCTTGAGCACTTGTGTCGTTTCCAAATTCTGGGTATTGTAAATAGTATTGCATGGGGGTACAGATGTCTTTTCTGGATTGTGTTTTTGGACCCTGAAGTGAAATTATACAGGATGAAATAATATAAGATAATGGCTATAGAGAAAAAAAAATATTCACTTGAATATTGAGCATTAGAACAAATACAGAATAAGTATTAGATTAAAATAGAAAAAAAATGAACATGCAGTGACAAGTGAGAAAATGATAAATGAAGCAAATAAAAGAGGATCTAGAAAAATGTTAGAAACTATACCAGTATTTTCTAAAAGTTTAAGATGCTTATAAACACATGATGCAAGAAAATTCACAAAATCTAAGAAAGATAAATGGGGAAAAATAAAGGCACATTACAATAAATTTTCTGAAAGTCACTGCAAAAGAGAACACTATGCTACAGCAGGAGAAAAGAAGCATTATTCAAGAAACAGAAATTTATAAAATAGGATTTTGTTGGGGCTGGAGTGATAGCACAGTGGGTAGAGCATTTGCCTTGCATGCAGCTAACCCCGGTTCAATTCCTACGCCCCTCTTGGAGAGCACAGGAAACTACGAGAGTATTCTGCCTGCACAGCAGAGCCTGGCAAGCTACCCGGTGCGTATTTGATATGCCAACAACAGTAATAACAAGTCTCACAATGGAGATGTTACTGGTGCCCGCTCAAGCAAATCGATGAGCAATGGGATGACAGTGACAGTGACAGGGACAGGATTTTGTTATAAACCAAGAAAAAGAGAAGACATGGGAAGGTACCTCACCTGGTGTGCTTTTATTAATTGACAAATAGTATAGTGTTGCCATGAGTAACTCTTTAATTTTTGTTATTTATTTTTATTTATTTTGGAAGTAACATGATTTAACAATAATGCTTTATCAATAGTGTTCATATTTACAGTTTTGGTGCAGACCTCCATCAATGTGACAAAACCGTCTACTATGATCTTGAGACAGGAAGCTCACTGACATGATTTCGTGTTCTATGTCTCCTTTCCAATGTTTTTGTCATGAAACTGAGCTTCTTTCTGGAAGACAAAAGCTGCCAGATCAAAATGTATTGACAGAAGTGTCAATGGTCTGCCATTGTCCTCAATAGTCACTTTGTCAAACTAATTTTCTGGCATGAAAAAGAATTATACTACAGAAGTGGGGTGGTGGTCCTCAGGATTCACATGGCCTCTAAGGCATAATCCTCCTAAGGACCAGAAGCCCCATGGGAGGGCACCAGGAAGAATGTAGCTTTGGGTGCTATGAAGTCCTTCACTCACAGTCACTCACTGGGCCAGAACTTGGACAAATTTCCATCCCAGGAGGAAAACTTCCTCTCCAAAAGGAAGAGTTGTGATCCCAAGAGGGTGGGATATACTCTTATTGAAAAACTTCAAAGAAATTTGTTGATGAATTACTCAGCATGGGGCCCAGACTGTGGCTCAGTTTCTCAACGTGGGGGATGTGACTTAGCAGTAAGGCACATGCTTTGCATGTAGGAGACCTGGTTGCAATCCTAGCACTTCAAGAAAATAAAAAGCCCAAATGAAACACTGAGTTTGCTTTTTAGCTGTACACTTATGGATTTTTAGAGAAAATGAAAGGTAATGAAAACGAAACAAAGAGTAAGACAATTGCCAGATTTTATTTTTATTTTATTTTATTTTTTTGTTTTTAGGTCACACCCAGTGATGCACAGGGGTCACTCCTGGCTCTGTGCTCAGAAATTACCCCTGGCGGTGCTCAGGGGACCATATGGGATGTTGGGAATCACAAGGTAAACTCCTTACCCACTGTGCTATCACTCCAGCACCTGCCCAGATTTTAGTGTCCATGAGAGAGCATACATTTGCAATACACTTGAATATCACCACAAAGTAGAGAAAATGAAAATGACATTGAAACCACAATCTGAATAAGTCTTCTCAGAATTTGTGGGAGAAATTCAACCTGGTTAAATCTCTACTAAAACAAAAATAATAACCCCCAGAGAATTTAAAAAACACTCAGAATCTTATATAATATATACTAAAAATTTCCAAAACAGCATGCAAAATTATGCAGTAACAAGAGAAATTTATGCAAAATATAAATTTTCATTAAAAAGACAATAAACGAATAATTCTTTTGTTGTTGTTGTTTTTGTTAAATCACCATGTGGAAAGTTACAAAGTTTCCAGACTTATGTCTCGGTTATACAATGCTCCAACACCCGCCCCTTTACCAGTGCCCACATTCTACCGCCAAAAATCCGAGTATACCTCCCACCCTCCCACCCTTCAACCCCTGCCTGCATAGCTGATAAATTTCACTTCATTTTGTATTTACCTTGATTACATTCCATATTTCAACACAAAATTCACTATTGTTGTTGGAGTTTCTCCCAAAAAACAGCCCTGCTGACAAGGAAGCATTTGATAGTTTTCTATTGCTGAGAATGAAGAAATATGAAGTCACATGGCTGTTATTGTGGCCGCATGGTTTAGGATTTCTGCATTTTAGTAATTAAGTCCAGGGAGATTTATGTTAGAAATTGCGTCATTTCCCTTCCTAGGGTAGCATGGGGCTATGGCTTAGTTCACAGTCTAGAGACATTGGTGGAAGCAGTTGCTGGTACCAAATGTAGTCTAGCTGGCCTCCGGATTGTGGTCATCAGCAGCAGAGCAGCTACACAAACATGTGGCCACCCGGGTCGCATCTTAGCTGAGTGCTCACTGATATCGCCCAGGCCTGAGACTGCCCACATGTGTCCCGCTGAATAAACGAATAATTCTTAAAAGACATCTAAAAGTTTCCAGTAGGAATAAAACTGCCAATTCAGAAAACTCCACCAAAAGCAAAACTATATACCATAAAAAGCAAATGTTGAAACTCATAATAAACTGCTTATAAAACTATGCAATGAAAAACCCCCAGAGGGCTGGAGCAATAGCACAGCGGGTAGGGTGTTTGCCTTGCATGCGGCCGACCCAGGTTCGATTCCCAGCATCCCATATGGTCCCCGAGCACTGCCAGGAGTAATTCCTGACTGCAGAGCCCAGAGTAACCCCTGAGCATCACCGAGTGTGACCTCCTTTCCCCAAAAAAAGAAAATCCCCCAAACTAAAAAACTGGAAAAGAAAACCTCTCAGACAAAAGAGTAACAGCAAAATGATTCATTACTAAGATTTTTTAAATGACTACAAAATTCTCATTTGAAATACGTGGAGAAAAGAAGGAAGTAAACATACACACAAAGATTTAAAAATATATTATAAAATATTTGATGCTTCTATTTCTGCTTAATGATATAACTCCATATTGTTTTACTACATTAATCATTAAATTTATCCTATTAATGACTAATGAATTACACATTAAATTTTTTTATTGAGTTAATGTTAGTTCACATCCACCCCTTCAAAATATGTTCTTAATATTGAACTGAAAACCACAATGCCCAAAAAGAGAGAGAAGGAGAGACAGAGAGAGAGAAACAGAGACAGACAGACAGACAGACAGACAGACAGACAGGCAGACAGAGTGCACTGGGGCTGGGAAATGTACACTGTCAGAGGGATGGCTGTTGGAATACTGCATGACTGAGATCCAATCATGAAGGCTTTGTAATGCTCTAGAAAATAAATTAAAAAATATGTTCTCATACTGCACCCTGCATCTATGACCAAAATACTAAAATCTTTCCAGCAATTTAACTCTTAAGTTTTTTATCCAAAGGAAAACAAATATACTAATTGTTTTTGATAGCATTATTTATAATAAATCAAAATCTAGATACAAACTAAGTGCTGAATGTGTGTGAGTAAATAACAAAAATGAGTGTACATAAATATATACATATGAATGAATATATGTATATAAAGTGGAATATTATGTACATGATAAAACTGAAAATTCATCTTTTTCAATACATGGTCAAACTAGAATGATCATGCTATGTAGAATAAGTCAAAATGATAAAGACAAATATTGCATGATGTCACACATATATGTAATGTAGAGAATCAAAGCAAGGAAACAGATAAAATCGAACAGAAGAAAACACTTGGATGCAAATTGTAGAATTGAATTATTGCAGGGTGACAGAAGAATGGACATTGGTAGAAAGGGCTTTCAAATGTTAAAATAAAAATGCTGTTAATCTAAAATCTACATACAATGAAAATATTTCTTAGTAATAGAGATAAAATTCCTTATCAAGCAAAAAATATAAAGAGTTTGTTGCCATCTACATTTACTTTAAAAAATTCAAATTGGACATCTCCAGGGAAATAGCAAATAAAACATCAATAATGAAGGAAAATTTTTAAAAAATGGCGATAAGTTGAAGTATAGCAAGCTTTTTCTTTTGCACTCATTGCAATGTGTTTAATATGTGAAATAAAAATAGCCCTATGTAATAAGATTTTTATGTATTACATATTAACATATGAGATAGGTAGGTGGCACTAGAGACTAAGAACTCCAGGCTTCACAGAGTCAGGGAAGGAACACCTCCCCGCATCTCCCCACACTTCTTGTTCCCTGGCAGTTATGCCCGAGAACTGCCTCTGGGCTCCATTTAAGTGCAGTAACAAACATTCATAAATTCATAAACTCACAAAGCGATCTCAGAAGACAGCAGTACACTGCAGAGACACCTCTTCAGATGCCAAATATTTAAAAAATTTCTAGAATTCCAGGAGCACGTGGCTGCTTTTGCAGTCACACGACATCTCATACTCTGCATAACAAGCAATACAAAAAAATTATTTAGCATCTGCCTATGGGACAGGCTTGGGTGGTGGTGGGAAAATTTGAAACAATGGTGGTGGGAAGGGTGTAATAGTGGTGGGATTAGTGTTGAAATGCTGAATGTAAATAATTATTGTAGCATTGTTACTGTATCACTGTCATCCCATTGTTCATCAATTTGCTTGAGCAGGCCCCAGTAACATCTCTATTGTGAGGCTTGTTTTTACTGTTTTGGGCATATCAAATACGCCATGGGGAGCTTGCCAGGCTCTGCCTTACGGTGGGATACTCTCGGTAGCTTGCTGGGCTCTCTGAGAGGGACGAAGGAATCAAACCTGGGTTGACCGCGTGCAAGGCAGACGCTCTACGCACCATGTTATCACTCCAGCCATAAAGACCCTCTGTCCTTAAATAATTATTGTAAACAAATATTTTTATTTATAGAACTAAAATTTTAAAATAAATAAATGTCTAATTACAGACGAATATATTAAAGAAGCAACACTGTAGCACTGTCATCCCATTGTTCATCGATTTGCTCAAGCGGGCACCAGTAATGTCTCCATTGTGAGACTTGTTGTTACTGTTTTTGGCATATCAAATATGCTACGGGTAGCTTGTCAGGCTCTGCCGTGGGCAGGATACTCATGGTAGCTTTCCGGGCTCTCCAAGAGGGACAGAGGAATTGAACCTGGGTCAGCGGCATGCAAGCCAAACACTTACCTCTTATGCTATCACTCCAGCCCCTGGTACATATACATAGAATGGAATATATGTAAATATACATATACATATCCCTGCATGTATACACTGTGATATATGTACACAGCTATAAGAAGAGGCAAAATGGATTGCCTTTACTGCAACATGTATAGAACTGGAGGGAATTATGTTAAGCAAAATTAATCAGCGGGGAAGACGAGTATGTGGTAATTCACTTATTTGTGTTTATATGAGACAAAACAAATAAATAGATAGTATCTAACAATGACAAACTCTTGGCCTTGAATTTTAAAAAGTAAGATTACCAAGTCGTGAAGGGGGGATGGGGAAGAAGAGGCGATCTAAAACTCACATGAGGGCATTGGGGGATAGCCTTGAGCACTTTGGTGATAGTGATGTGCAGTAACTTTCTATATCAGTACAATAACTGTTTAAACTATTATAACCATGCTACCTAAACTATAAGATAAGTAAAAGTATATAATTATAATCTACCATGTTTTGTTTAATAAGAAATTCACACTCATCGTAATAGATACAACTAATAATTCTTAAGAATCTAACCATTTTCATTATGATAATATAAAAAAATGGGAATTAGAAAGAAATTTTTCAGTTTGCGAAAGATATTTATAAAAATGTTCCACCCGACACTTAATGTAAAATATTGAGTGTTTCCACTATAAACTCAAGAGCAAATTAAACATGTTCACCAGCACCACTCTTTTTGATAATGGAAAACGAAGAGAATACACATTATGCAAATCTACACTCTATAGAATGCCAGAGAAAATTGTGTTGCTTTTTTTCTGTTTGGAAGGAAATAGCAGAAAATGTGTGGATTTCTAGGGACATGTGAAAAAGCACCAGAATTTGTAAACTAAAAAGTGTGGTACTCATGCATATTAGGGCACTAGTAAATATGTAAAGGGAAAAAGAAGAGTAACTTTGATTGACCTAGAAGGTATTACACTTAATGAAATATTAATTAGGAAGATAAACATCATGATTTTATGCATATGTGATATATATATGTAAAAAAAGTTAAAACCAGTATCATTTGGTACAATAAAACCAATTAGTGGTTATCAAAGAGAAAGGGATGGGTAAATCAGGTATAAGGCATGAATTATGAGGCAAAGATAGAATTGAACTTAACAGTGAACATCATTAATATATATGAATAATTATGCTTATAATGTACACTCAGAACTTACACAATGACAATGCAATTTTACTTTAATGCAAATGAAATTAAGAAAATTTAATTTAAAAAATTCCTATGACTAATGTCAAAGTATATAGTGTTTTGATGTATATATTCTAGATATTTCCATGAAAAATGTAGGTTTAGGACAGTAGAAAAATTATCAATTCATTAACAAAAACATACATTTTTTTCAGTTAACATGAAAGATAAAATCTTAACTCAAATAATCTGTGAAAAAGGGAATATTTCTCCCAATGTAAATATTAAAAATAACTGTTAGATGACAAAATATAACAGATACATTGAAAATAGCTTTAAAATTACAAATGATAGGTATATTCAAATTGATAGCATAGTTTTTGATTCTGACAAGATAAAGTATAGTTTATTGCCAGTTAGCAGTTATAATCTTTTTGTAGGAGAAAATTTAAATCTGTCAAAACAAAACGAGAAATTCTATAGTTTAAATTAATATTTGAATTAGCAATTAATGAATGTGAATAGTTTACAGTGATGTAAACTGATCTATAAATATTTGAGGAAAAAAGCCTAAAAACAAAATACTTCATTTTCACTCAACTTATTCTGATATTTTTGTTTGAATGACTCTGAAACATCCACCTTCCTGCTCTATTAAAAGTTTCATTAAAAGTTAATGTATGCAGGGGCTGGAGTGATAGCACAGTGGTTAGGGCGTTTGCCTTGCACGCTGCCGACTTGAGTTCGATTCCCAGCATCCCATATGGTCCCCCGAGCACCGCCAGGAGTAATTCCTGAGTGCATGAGCCAGGAGTAACCCCTGTGCATTGCTGGGTGTGACCCAAAAAGCAAAAAAAAAAAAGTTAATATATGTTGTAAATAAGTGGTATCCTGTTATTTCCTCAATGACTTGCATTATAGAAAAGTTTTCTGTTGTCACAAAAATACTTTACTATGCTTTAGTCTGTTGTCTCCAATATACAAATTAAATTTCTCTATTGATAGAAAGTTAATGTAGCAAAAGTGGCAAACTGAGATAGCTTCATAACATGATTGTGAAGTCTTAGAATCTTTCTCCTTCTCCTCCCCTCCCCCCCTCCTCTTTCTCCTTCTCCTCCTCTACCTCCTTCTTGTGAAGTAAGATAGTTTTCATCGAGCTAAACTTATTTAGACAGATGTGAGGGGAGAGCATAAGGTTAAATACTTGTTCAGGAGAAAACATGGGATTGAAAAGCAAGCCTACACCAATAAGAAACATAGAGACAAGCAAGCAAGATAATGTGTCCAAGGGAGAACACAGTCTTGAAGGGCAAGACCCACATGGCTTTCAGGAGAGAAATATGGTAATGCTTTGATGTAAATTTCTTTCTTTTTATTTATTTAGAAATAAATGCAATTTTATTTCTAACATGTAAATGCTAATTGATAAAACTTTTTTATGTTTTGGAATAGGTGTAAGTCAAACTCTATAGTAGATTAAATATAGTAGGACAAATTAATTTAACTATTGTCTGTATCTGCTTACACCTGGTGATTGAACTGAGAATGTATGAAGAGGGACTTACTCTTTATTTGACTTCTTGGTGTATTTGTTCTTTTGGTTCTGATTCCTAGTGGGAAAACTACACCGTGGTTATAAAAATTACTTCTGATGATCAGATATGTCTGCCTGCTCTTGCTTTTTTTTTTTATTTTTGTGTCGATGCTCAGGGGTTCCTCCTGGCTCTGCACTCAGAAATTATTCCTGGCGGTGCTCGGGGGACCATATGAGATGCTAGGAATCTTACCCAGGTTGGCTGTGTGCAAGGCGAACGCCCTACCCGCTGTGCTATATTACTCGAGCCCCTCTTGCTGTTTATAGCACAGAGGTAGGGCGTTCGCCTTGCACGCAGCCGACCATGGTTCGATTCCTCCACCCCTCTTGGGGAGCCTGGCAAGCTACCAAGAGTATTGCGCCCACTCGGGAGAGGCTGGCAAGCTACCCATGGCATATTGGATATGCCAGAAAGAGCAATAATAAGTTTCACAATGAGAAATGTTACTGATGCCCGCTCAAACAAATCAATGAGCAAAGGGATGATAGTGACAGAGTGACAGTGAATTTAAATACTCCTCCCTCTTGTAAATGATTTCCTTGACCATTTATTCTCAATATTGATTTTCCTCTAGTTCAAGCATAATATATTTGTAGCAAAGAAATGGATTTCTCAATGTTAGGATTGTAACAGTAGTCAAATGAAAAACAGTCAATATTCATTTTTATAAATTATGAAATTTCTATAAATTATGAAAAAAAACAACAGCACTTCTAGATCAAATGTGGGTTTTTTTTTCTTTTTGGGTCACACTCGGCGATGCACAGGGGTTACTCCTAACTCATGCACTCAGGAATCACTCCTGGCAGTGCTCGGGGGACCATATGGGATGCTGGGAATCAAACTCGGGTCTGCTGTGTGCAAGGCAAATGCCCTACCCGCTGTGCTGTTGGTCCAGCTCCTCAAATGTGTGTTTTGTTTTGCTTTTTGGTGTTTTGTTCTGTATGTAGGAGGTTAGTTCTCATGCTCTCTAGAGAGAACATCTAACATTTCCTAGGACTGGAAAGTTTTCTAATTAATAACTTATTTTCCTCTAACATTACAATATAAAGTGCATTACTGATGAGAGAGACGGTTAGTCCCCGGTGGCTGTCTTAAAAAGGGAATGCCCATTCACTCTACTTTCCTTTCCCAGGAGAGAATTTCTCTCAGGACCCATTTCAAATCTATTTGTTGGTTTAAAACCAATAAGATAGTATGCTGAACTTTTCAAATATAAAAAGATAAGTTATGATTTTTAATATCTTAGGAAACTTGAATAATGATTTGAGCTGTGAGTAAAGGCAACTCAAGTTCCTGTGGAACTAAGGTTTGTTTCTATCCTATTTTTTATAATATAATCAATTTCAAATATAAGGAAAGAGGCAATTAAGATAATATTCTTGAAACCGTCATTTAATTTATTTGTTGTTAATATTCATTTTTGATATCTAAAATCAGTCAGTAAATATTTTTATTAACTTTTCATGCTTAAATAAAGTATATTTTGTAACAGAATCAAATTGATACTAACATAATAAAAAATTATTGAAGCCATAGTTAAGTAAGAAATTGAGACTTTATATGAGAAATTTCAAAATTACGTTGTATATAATTTATCATCTATTAAATAAATTTCATAGTATATGTATTTTAAAATTTATCCTTTTCAGATTTCTTAATGTATTATGTTACTGAAGAGTAGACTCCATGCTACTATATCTTTGGACTCACAAAAAGCCTCTTAAGTCTGTTTTGTATACATTTCCCCATTAATAAAATTGAAAAGTATTTCTTCTTTCTACTTCTGGACTTTTTCTATTTCTGTATTTTCGTTCCATTTGCTTGTTGTGGGTTTGGGCCCATAGCCAGCAATGCTTGGGGTTTACTCTTTGCTTTGCACTCAGGGATCAATCCTGAAGGTTCTGGGAATGGAATGTGGGTGGGCCAATTATAAGGCAAGAACTCTTCCCACTGTCCTGGCCCCAACTCTGTACTGTATTTTTTATCTTCCTTTAAAAAGTACTTGTCTTGGGGCTGGAGCGATAGCACAGCGGGTAGGGCATTTGCCTTGCACGCTGCCAACCAGGGCTCAATTCCCAGCATCCCATATGGTCCCCTGAGCACCGCCCAGGAGTAATTCCTGAGCACAGAGCCAGGAGCAACCCCTGTGCATCGCTGGGTGTGACCCAAAAAGCAAAAAATAAATAAATAAATAAAATAAAAAGTACTTGCCTTCCTTTAAAAACTGTCTACCTTAAGATTTTCTCCTATGCCTTTTGTCTTTTCTCTGCATAGTTATTTTTATTTATTATTAGATTTGTATATTTTTGAAAAAAAAGTCCAAGATCTTGGAATTCGCTTGCTTTCCAACCTGCAAAGTTCAAGGTTTTCAATATGCTCGGGGGACCGCATGGGATGCTGAGGACTGAACTTGGGTGGGCCAAGGGCAGGGAAAATGCCCAAGGCAAAGGCCTCACCTGCTGTGAGTGTGCTATCACTCTGGTCCCAATAGCTAATCTTATAACAACTCAAGCAAAGCAAGTCAGGCAAGCATTTTTTCCCAGACACTTTCCTAAAATGTATATTTTTCCAAAAGCATATTTGGAGGGCAAATTTGAATTATCTGTTAATAAGTATGCCTAAAAATTTCCTAATAATTCAGATTAGTTCTTTAATAGGAACACCTTTTAAAAATAGTAATCATCTTGGGGCTGCAGCGATAGCACAGCGGGAAGGGCGTTTGCTTTGCACATGGCCAACCTGGGTCGATTCCCAGCATCCCATATGGTCCCCTGAGCACCGCCAGGAGTAACTCCTGAGTTCAGAGCCAGGAGTAATCCCTGAGCACTGGGTGTGACCCCCCCAAAAAATGGCAAAAAAAATAGTAATCATCTTAATTTTAGTGTTTTGTAAAATATTGGAAACAGTATTTTAAAATATATTTTCCATATTTTTCTTTGATTTTATTAAAATTCTGATCACTTGATTCTTTCATTTCTGCCATCTTTCCAGTTCCTCCCATATTTCAGCTATGAAGAGTGAGCTTAATAGAAATTACTCAGAAGTGACTGAGTTTATCTTGTTAGGATTCAGAACCCCTCCAAAGCTTCAGATCCTCTTATTCTTAGTGTTTTTGCTGATCTACACGGTCACTGTGGTGGGAAATATTACCATGATAATTGTCATTAATGTGGAATCCAAACTTCAGACACCCATGTATTTCTTCCTGAAAAACTTGTCCTATTTAGATCTCTGCTACTCCACAGTCATTGCTCCTAAAACATTAGCCAACTTCTTGTCTAAAGAAAAGAAAATTTCTTATAATGGCTGTGCCGCTCAATTTTTCTTCTTTGCTCTGTTTGTGACAACTGAAGGCTTTCTCCTAGCCGTAATGGCATATGATCGTTTATCAGCAATTTGCTTCCCTCTCCTTTACCCTGTGAAAATGTCCCATAAGGCATGTGTGAGACTGGTGACAGGATCTTATATCTGTGGTTCTATGAACTCCATGATACAGACAGGTTTCACCTTCAGCTTGCGTTTCTGCCAAGAAAACAGATTGGACCACTTTTTCTGTGACGTCCCAGCCCTCATCAAGATCTCTTGTGTTGACACATTTGTGAATGAGATTGTCCTGTTTATTATCTCTGCTCTCATCATCATCTGCACGACGACTATTATTCTGGTTTCTTATGCTTATATCCTCTCCGCTGTTCTAAAGATCCCCTCGACCCATGGCAGAAGTAAGACTTTCTCCACGTGTGGCTCCCACATAGCGGTGGTGAGTTTATTCTACGGGACTGTGTTCTTCATGTATGCTCAACCTGGGGCCATCGCCTCACCACAGCAAGACAAGATTGTAGCTGTACTCTATACCCTTGTAATACCCATGCTAAATCCTCTAATATATAGCCTGAGAAATAGAGACGTAAAAGATTCTGTGAAAAGGATTTTATGCAGACAATGATTCACCATTTATAGAAACATTTCATGGCATACAGATCAGTTCTTCTGAGGTTCTTAGTTGTTCTTGTTATTTCAATGTATATTTGTATAAATAACAACAGCATATTATATAACTATATTATATTATTATATAACTATAGCATAGTTATGTAATTACTACGTAATAATTTTGTAGTAGAATATCTGGGCATTCTTTTAGTTATTGAAAATAGTAATGTAAAATATATATGTAAAGGTTCACTGTCATTCCGTTGCTCATTGATTTGTTCGAGCGGGCAGCAGTAGCGTCTCTCATTGAGAGACTTATTGCTACTGTTTTTGGCATATCCAATACGCTCAGGTAGCTTGCCAGGTTCTGCTGTGCGGGCTCCATACTCTCAGTAGCTTGCTGGGCTCTCCGAGAGGGGCGGAGGAATCGAACTCAGGTTGGCCGCGTGAAAGGCGAATGCCCAACCGCTGTGCTATCGCTCCAGCTCGTGTAAAGATTATAATCTAGTATCTTCATGTCAACGTTTCTTTGTTTAAAAGCAAATGAATAAATTTTATTATGCAATAATAATAATTAAATTCATATTACGTTTGTGTCTACTATTCCTTTTTTGTTATTGTTGCCATTGTTGTTTTGTTTTGGGGCCAGACCCTGTGGTGCTCAGGGCTTACTCCAGGCATTGAGTGCTCAGGGATAACTCCTGGTTGGAACCACGAGACATTACTTTGTTCTGAGAACTGAATCCAGCCAGTCACATGCAAGGCAAAAAACCTTTCCCACTGTTCCATTGTTCCAGTCCCATCCTTGACTTTTTTTATTTCCCAAGTAAAGTGGTCCTTTGGAAATCCTTTGGCAAGGATAGCACCCTCATTTGTGAGTGGCAAAATGGAATGGCATTAGTTACATAGAACGTTTTGAGCAAAAAGCTTATTCTTCCCCCGAAGTATCAGTAAGAAGCACCTCTTACTAATACCCTTTCATAAAGAGGAGATCCACAATTTATTATTTATTACCTGAGAGGTGCTTACTTATATGAAAAATGTGTGACAATGACATTTGTTTTGTTTTTAAATACAAAACCACAATTTTTAAAAACAAAGAACAAGAACTCTTTGTCATGTACCATGCTTTTTACTTAATTTTTATATTTATTTTATCTACTTATGATTGATTGATTTAATTTATTTATTGCTGTTTGTTTGGGGGGTTTGGGTTTTTGGGGTTTTTTTTTGGGGGGTGTTGGGGATTGAACACATCTAAGAAATGTTGTCCTACTGAACAACATGTATAGCTCTGTATTTTTTTTTTCTTGCTTTTGGGTCACATCCGGTGATGCACAGGGGTCACTCCTGGCTCATGCACTCAGGAATTACTCCTGGTGGTGCTCAGGGGACCATTTGGGATGCTGGAAATCGAACCCGGGTCGGCCGAGTGCAAGGCAAATGCCATACTCACTGTGCTATCGCTCCAGTCCCATATAGCTGTCTTTTTATTAATTAATTAATTTATTTTTTAAATTTATTTTATCGAATCACCATGTGAAAAGTTACAAAGTTCTCAGGCTTATGTCTCAGTTATACAATGTTCAAACACCCGTCCCTTCACCAGTGCCCATATTCCACCACCAAAAACCCCAGTATGCCTCCCACCCCTACCCCCCACCCCCGCCTGGGTAACTGATAAATTTCACTCTTCTCTTTACCTTGATTACATTCCATATTTCAACACAAAACTCACTATTGTTGTTGGAGTTTCAACACAGACTCACTATTTTTGTTGGAATTTATCCCCCAAGAATACAGCCCTATTGACAAGGAAATATTTGATATTGAGTTTTCCACTGATGAGAATGAAGAGATAAAAAGTCTACAATTTCTGTATTTTAGTAATTAAATCCAGGGAGATTAAAGTTGGAAATTGAATCATTTCCCTTCCTGGGGCAGCATGGAGCAAAAGCTTAGTTCGCAGTCTGGATACATGGTTGCAAGCACTCTCTGGAACCCCAAGTCTTATAGCTGCCTCTGGTTCCTGCTCGTTCGGCATTCATGTGGCTGTGCAGAGGCATGGCCACTTGGGTCGAATCTCGGCCGGAGCCCGAGCTCCGGCCCCGGCCCGAGCCTGCCCAGGTGTCCCGGTTTCAAGTTCAAAGCACACATTTTTTTTTTCCGCGCCACAAAGTTCATACCTGCTCTTTGAGCCATAAAATGTCGGACACCACGCCTTCTCCCCGGGAGGGAGGAGAGACCAAGGGAGAAGGATATTTCCTCCGTTAGCCGGCGTGGAGCAAAAGCTTAGTTCACAGTCCGCATACATGGTTGCAAGCACTCGCCGGAACCCCAAGTCTTATAGCTGCCTCTGGTTCCTGCTCATTCGGCATTCACGCGGCTGTGTAGAGGCATGGCCACCCGGGTCGAATCTCGGCCGGCTAGCTAACTCTGTCTTTTTAAACCAACATTTTAAAATAAGGAAATTGAGACTCTGGAACAATGGTTGATTTGGTATAGCCAAAATTGAGCATTAGGATTTTTATAATATGACTATATTCAAACTGTATGACAAAGCATGCAGACTATTCGGAAAGTTTAATTTCACATCCTGAACAGAGGTATGGATTTGGCACCCAATTTAGAATTGTTAAATTTGTTTAAGAATCATCTAATTTTTTGGTTCAGTTATTTGGGCCACACTCAGCAGTGCTCAGGGCTTACTCCTGGCTCTGTACTCCGGGGTCACTCCTGGCAGGGCTCAGGAGCCATATGGGATGCAAGGCAAATGCCTTTCCTGCTATACCAAAGCTCTCTCTCTCTCTCTCTCTCTCTCTCTCTCTCTTAACATTTTGACCCATTTGGGGGGTAGATCAATATAACAATTTTCCATGGTTTTATTTGTTGTAGCTTCTATTTTGGTATACTGCACATATTCACCCATTCAAAATCAGTTAAACGTTTTAAAATTTTAGTATTGATTTATTTTATTAAAATTTTGTTATTATAAAACTGTCTTTCCCAGTATGATATGGACAGACCTTCTTTTCTGTTTCTTCTTTTAAATTAAAAACAATTAATGAAGTTTTCTAACATTTAAAAAAAGTGGAGAGAAAATGAACATGTTTATTTCACCTTCTTTGTTCCTATTCTTTTAAAATACATATGTATTAAGTAGATATTCAAGAACCTAAGAAAAATATAATATTTAGATAGTGGGAATGGGTTATTAGATATATATTATAAATATTTACCTTGTCATATACATATATACTCATATATATGCATTTTTATGTAAAAATGAAATAATTCTCTGGTCTGACCCATTGTAGCAACTGAGAGAACACTGACAAAAATCTAGGTAGGTAAAGTAATTTTTGGTGCTCTTCTCACTTTTTTTAACTTCAGAAAAATAAGTTGAATAAATAATTTCTGACAGGAATTATTTGTGCATTTTAGCAAGATAAATAAACTATTGCCTTCTGGTTAAATAATACTCAATAGTGTGCCAAAGTGATAGTATAGTACATAGGGCCTTTACCTTTCATGTAGCTGACCCAAGTTTGATCTAAGATACCGCATTTAGTCCCCTGAAGATCACCAGTCGAGACCCCTGGTTGCAGAGCTAAGAATAAGCCCTGAATACTGTTTGGCATGACTGCTGCCACCCCCTTCCAACAAACAAACAAACAAACAAACAAAAAACCTCAACACAATTGTTACTAAGTAGGATCCAAATAACATTAACATTTTAAACAAATGATATTTATTTATATTTTATCATTTTATTATCATGCACCTTGTTTATGCATACTATATCATAAGTTATTTGTTTTGTTCTTTCGATTTGTTTGTTGTTATGCTGTTATTACATGCTGTACAATAGTGTAAAATACTTAATAGGTTACATCTTAAAGGGTTATAGCTAATGTCACCTATTCATTCAGGAAATTTTAGAATTATCTTATATTTTAAAAATAACTTTTTATTTATTTTAGTAGAATAACATGTAGACAGGACTGGAGCAATAGCACAGCGGGTATGCCTTGCACGCAGCTGATCTGGGTTCAATCCTTCCATCCCTCTTGGTGAGCCCGGCAAGCTACCAAGAGTAGCTTGGTACAGCACACCCATGGCATATTCGATATGCCAAAAACAGTAGCTTGGTACAGCACACCCATGGCATATTCGATATGCCAAAAACAGTAACAACAAGTCTCACAATGGAGACATTACTGGTGCCCGCTCGAGCAAATCAATGAACAACAGGACAACAGTGCTACATGTAGATAATTGATCTATTTTTAAAGCATATTTGAAATAATAAAAATTAAGAGTATTGCTCCTGTGGGCCTGGGGAATAGTACAAAAGTACTGATTGGAGCCTTAGAAGCATCTTGGTACTGCAGGAGTGACCTGGGCCAAACCCGGCACCAGAGAATCTAAGCAGCTGCATTCTCAGGCCTAAGCATTACATTATTGGCCAGCTTTAGAAGTGCCTCTCTCAGCCACGGCTCCTCTGAGCACTGTTTCTGAGGCCCAGCCCTTCCATAAAAAGTAGCACTGTTGTCCTGTTGCTCATCGATTTGCTCGAGTGGACACCAGTAATGTCTTCATTGTGAGACTTGTTGTTACTGTTTTTGACATACCAAATACACCACAGGGAGTTTGCCAGGCTCTGCTGTGCGGGCGGGATACTCTTGGTAGCTTGCCAGGCTCTCCGAGAGGGGCGGAGGAATCGAACCCAGGTCAGCCGCTTGTAAGGCAAATGCCCTACCTGATGTGCTATCGCTCCAGTCCTCCATATAAAGTACTTGTTATTTTTTTGTTTTGATTGTTTGTTTGTTTGTTTGGCTTGATTGGATCACATCGAGCTGTCCTGAGGGACTACTTTTAGCTCTCTGCTTGGTGGTCAATCTTAGCAGTGCTCGGGAGACATATATTGCCAAGGATCCATACTGGACCTCCTGTGTGCAAAGCATGTTCCTCCCCAGTACGGCCCCCCCAAAGTCTTGGGGTGTAGGCCAGTATGAATTCAGAACTCTGCAGAGTGTGGCCTTGGTGGCTGCTCATCCTTCTGGGGTGGTTGGTTATCCCCAGTACCTCAAGGCCTGAGAAGTACCACATCCTCGAACTCTGGCATTGAGTCACTGGTCTGGCAGGCTGAGAACAACGGATAACTGGTGGGGACCCCAGACCTGTTTTGTTATATGTGTTTCCCTCTTAGCACACATTTTAACGTATTTCAAAGACTTTGAATTGTGTATTTATGTTTTTATATTGAGTGTGTGCGTGTGTGTATCTGTGTGTTGACTTCTTTATTGCTATATAATGCCCAACCTTTCATTTAATTTTTAATTTAGATGACTTTTATTTTGAGACAATCTATAAGACTCCCCCCCACACCCCTTAAAAACAATACACCAAGGGCTCCAGTGATAGTACATGGGCAGGGCACTTTCCTTGCAAGCCTCTGACCCGCATTCCATCATTGACACACCACATGGTCCCCCAAGTCCAGCCAGGAGTGATCCTTGAGTACAGAGATAGGAATAAGAACAGAGCACGGCCAGGTGTGGCTTATAAAGCAATTAATAAAAACAAACAAAAACCCCAATACCTCCACTAGATAAACTAAGGTCAAAATAAATGAAGAGCTCAAGATGACATCAGTCATACTTGTCTGTCCTGGTGTTATGTGGATGAAAAATAATAGCTGTGATGGTAGAGGATAGGGCTAAAATAACTACAGAATTAAATAATATGTTCCCTTTCTAAACTTTTATAGAAAATCATGTATGGGATTTTTAGGAGGACATATGTCTACCATGTTGCCACCCCACTGGTCTCTTAAGCATTACATTAAAGTCTCCTAAGTATCAGCGGAATGGGATTTTCCTGATTACCTGGGATCATTAGGAGAAATGATTGTAGCTTATTGATTGTAGCTTATTGCTCCTTGACGCTTTCTTTCTTTGTGAAAGTATCCATTTGACTACAATTCATCTGGTGCTCTCCTTCTGCTCCCTGATACGGAAGGTGTGTCAGGATTTCAAGTACATTTCTATATCAATTATCCCAAATTTTGATGTGAATTTTGAAATGACCACAGGAGGATGTAAAGACAAACCCATACCTAAACAAAACAGTTTGAATAATTCCTATAGTCTTTTCCCTCTTAATTTTTTTTGGGGGGGACAACCATGATTTACAATACTATTCATGATAAGGTTTTTTTGGGTTTTGTTTTGGGGGAGTCACACCTGGCCATGCTCAAGACTGACTCCTGGCTCTGCACTCAGGAATCACTCCTGGAGGTGCTCGGGGGACCATATGGGATGCTGGGAATCGAATATGGGTCGGCCATGTGCAAAGCAAATACCCTACCCGCTTTACTATCGGTCCAGCCCCACATGGTAAGGTTTTATGCATAAAACATTCCAGGACCACAACCTCCCCTAGAATGTCCACTTCCCTCCACTGTTTTCCAGTGATGCTCTCTGTTCTATCCCCCAACCCATTCTATTCGCCTACCCCTGTCTCACAATCCCTCTGTCATGGTAAACTTCCGACTAAAGACGAGTTCTCAGTTTTGTTGGCTTTGGTCATTTGTTTCTATCTTGCTGTGCTTCTTTGAGAGGGATCATTCTGTAACTGTTCTTCTCATAACGAGTTCCACTGAGCATGATACTCATGTATCATGGGTCCTTCCAAGTAGCTGTAAATTACATGATTTATCTTTTCCTAAGGCAGAATACTATCCCATTTTATACCTACACCATAGTTTCTTTATTCAATAATCTGTTACTGGACACTTGATTGTTTCCAGATTATTTTGGCTATAGTGATGCAATGAACATAGGAGTTCAGATGTCTTTTATAAATAAAGTTTTTAGGTCCTTAAGGGAGATGCCAATAAATGGAATTGCTGGGTTGAATAGAAACTCAATTCCTTGTTTTTGTGAAAAATGTCCATATTGTTTTCCAGAAAGGCTGTACTAGTCAACAATGCCACCAACAGTGAATGTGAGTCACTTTCTCCCCACATCTGTGTTAACATTGGTTGCATTGTGCTTTGTGATGTTTATCAGTCTCACTGGTGTGTGATGATATCTCATTGTTTTGACTTGCATTTCGCTGATATAAGTATTGTAGGACATTTTTTTCATATATCTTTTGGCCAATATACCCTCTTTGAGGAAATGTCTGCTCATTTCTTCCTCCCATTTTTTGATAGGGTGGATGACTTATTTCTTATTAAATTTTATTGGAGCTTTATATATTTTGGATACTAAATCTTTATGAGATTAGTGGTAAGAGAATATTTTGTCCCAGACTGTGGGGTGTCTTTTTATTCTAATCATTATTTCTTTTGTGGTGCAGAAGTTTTTTCATTTTATGTGGTCCTATTTGTTTATCTTCATTTCCATTTGCTTGTCCAATGACATTGAATCACTGTCATGAGGTAGTCTATCTGTTTTCCTCAATGAAATTTTCATCTTCACATCTTTCACCGAGGCCATTAATTCATTTTGATTTGACTTTGGTATATCATTACACGAAAAAGGTCTAAATTCAATTGTATGTGATCACCATTTTTTTCCAATAACATTTGTCAAAGAGGTTTTCCTTGTTCCACTTCATATTTTCTTTTTCTTTGTTGAAGATTAACTGTCCATATACCTAAAGATCTGCCTCTGGAATCCCAATTCTATTCCATAGTTCCAAGACTTTGTCCTTAGTCCAGACCATGCTGTTTGGATTACTACAGCTTTATAGTATAGTTTGAAGTTGGGGAAAGAGAAACCTCCCATCTTGGGTTTTTCTTTGGATCGTCTTTTAAGTATTTTTTAAAATTTAATTAAAAAAATTATTGAATCACTATAAGATAGTTACAAGCTTTCATGTTTGGGTTACAATCACACAATGTTCAAACACCCATCCCTCCACAGTGCACATTCCCCACTCTCCCCCTGCCTCCATGGTAGACAATATTCCCCATATTCTCTCTATCTCTCTCCTTTTGGGTATTATGGCTTGCAACACAGACACTGAGAGATCATCATATTTGATCCATTATCTACTTTGGGCACACATCTCTATTCCCGACTGATTCCTCAAGCATCATTTTCTTAGTGATACCTTCCATCTGCCTTCTCCCCTCTGCTCATGAAGCAGGCTTCCAGCTATGGGGCAATCCCCCTGGCCCCTTGTATCTACTGTCCTTGGGTGTCAGCCTCATATGATGTTATTTTATACTCCACAAATGAGTGCAGTCCTTCTATGTCTGTCCCTCTTTTGACTCATTTCACTTAGCATGATACTCTCCATGTCTATCCATCTATAAGCAAATTTTATGACTTCATCTCTCCTAACAGCTGCATAGTATTCCATCGTGTAAATGTACCAAAGTTTCTTTAACCAGTCATCTGTTCTAAGGCACTTGGGTTGTTTCCAGATTTTGGCTGTTGTGAACAGTGCACTTCAAAAGAAACAGTGACCAAAACACAGAAAGAGCCCACAGAATGGGAAAGAATATTTATCCAATACCCATCTGATAAGGGATTAATATCCAGAATATACAAGACACAAGTAGAATCATATAAGAAAAAAACCACCAACCACATCAAAAAATGAGGAGAAGAAATGAACAGCAGTTTCCTCAAAAAAAGAAATACAAATGGCCAAAAGGCACATGAAAACGTGTTCCACATCGCTAGTCATCAGGGAGATACAAATCAAAACAACAATGAGATATTATCTCACACCACAGAGACTGGCACACATTCAAAAGAACAAAAGCAACCATTGTTGGCCTGGATGTGGGGAAAAAGGGACGTTTTTTCACTGTTGGTGGGAATGCCGACTGGTCCAGCCTTTAAGTATTTTTTTTTTATCTGATATGAACATGATGACAGGAACTTTCCTTTAGACTCAGTTACAAAAAGTTTTTTGTCTTCTGGTTAACTGACACACTTTTCTGCTGCACTAGTCTCCTTAAATTGTACTTTTCAACCCTATTCTGTGTCTCTGTCTTCTCTTTGGGCCTGCTTTATCTTTCTGCTTATTGACCAACTTATCTCCCAAATCTCCCAAAGTCAGGTTATCCGAATATTTCTGTTACTTTAGAGTTTTTTTTCCCCAAATTTTCCTTACTTTTTAATTTGTGTACCTTTTTTGCATTTTAATATATTTTTTGCATTTTACATAATTTCTGTGCTTAAATCTATATTTAACAGACACTGTACTATCCTTTTTGTCTCTTTGTCCTTATGCAGGTGATTCTGTGGAGTTCACAAGCAGAGTACCTCCTGCTCACCTGATACTCAAGGTGAATCCCTTGTGTGAGCTGATGCCTACTATATTGGGAAAGTGTAGATGGCAAGGCTATTATTCTTCCTCAGCTATGGAGAGGAATAGTTATTTGTCACGGCCTGTGACTATAGTGAATGGAGTGGATGGTGCTCTAGATCCTATAGGATGAATTCTGCAAATGCCCTACCTGATGGACAATTAGTCCTGCCTTTCAATTGTGTTTTAGCACAGGGATTTTTCCTTCTTTTAATTTGTTTACACTTTCCTTTTTATAACAGAATTTTCTTAAATATTTATTCCACAGACATTTAAAACATATTTTGAGGAATATACCTTATTTTTGTTTTATAAGTTAAATGCAATTTTACAAAAACTGAAGAGAAGACAACTATGTTTACTCATAATATATCTTGCTATGTTTTGATTTTCAAGTTTTCATTATAATCTATTATAGTTATGACTTAAATAGGTCAATTTCCCCTTCCCCAATAGAACTGTAATTTTCTTAAAATTAAGTTAATGCTTATCATTTACTAATCTTATTAATTTATTTTATTAAATAATTTTATTATTTTATTGATTTATTGATTTTATAAGCATTTTTATTACTGTAACTTGTATTCCCTTATACAGGTTCTTTTGTACATAACTTTTTAGAAAATAATATTTTTGTTGTTTTTATTTTTAAGAAACATGGTTTATACATGTTTTTGCCCATTTTTAGAAAAATCATTATTCCTTTTTTACCTTTCAAATTTAAGATTCATCAAGTTATTATACTTCATCTTATAAATACTATTTGGGGGTTTTATTTTGATGTGGAGGTTTTGGTTTTTAATTATGAATCATAATTTTCAAAGGTTATAATAATATAATTTGAATAGTATTTTTAGTATTGTAAAATTACATACATCTTTTAGTTGTTATTTGAATATTAAAAAGAATCAAGAGTATAATAGAAATTTTCCATAAAATACTACTGTATCCTTCATATGAGGTCACTATAATTATAGATATTTAAATAATACATATACTTCTTAGTATAATAATTTATTCATTCTTAAAAGTGAAGTAGCGTTTATGAGAAACATTTTTATGTAATTTTATATCTATCACACTTTATAATGAAATATAAAGTTTTGTAACTAAATGTTCTTCAATGTTTCCAATTTTTAGTCTATATTTATCATTTAAATTTGAGCAGATGTTAGGATTCTTAGAGGGTTCTGGTTCCATGAAAATCCTGATGACACTGTATTTTGCTGCCACCTGGTGGCTATTTCTACTCTAAGTAAAGTTTCTTGTGTGTTTTTTTTTTTTTTTTTTTTTTTGCTTTTTGGGTCACACCTGGCTCTGCACTCAGGAATTACTCCTGGCAGTGCTGGGGGACCATATGGGATGCTGGGAATCGAACCTGGGTTGGCCGCATGCAAGGCAAACGCCCTACCAGCTGTGCTATCGCTCCAGCCCCCACGCTAGGTAAAGTTTCTATACCAAAGAAAGATGACTAAATGGTGCTTTGTGATGGAATGAGACTTCCAGAGAATAACTAAACTTTAAAATGTTTCTTAGGTGTTTTCCATCCTTATTTCAGTGCCCTGAGCAGGAGATTTGGGTTTCAAATCACTAGAAATGTGCCACCCACATGCTTCCCTGTATTGGAAATAAAGTTTTGTGGTATTTTTAGCCTGGTTCCCTCCCTTTTTCTCTTTTTTCTTTTTTCTCTCAACAGAAATCAGTCCGGTAAAATCTCATTTTATTTTGGAGAACAAAAAAACATTGGTTAACTATACTGTGTCTGAATTTGTCTTATCTTGTGGTTCACTTTCACCTTTTCTAATTTTTTAAATTGAGAGTTGTGTTGGTGTTCACTATTAAGACAGAATTATTAGCTTTTTTCATACTAATTACATACTTTTACATACTTTTTCATACTTTTTTCATACTAATTACAGAACCTTTTTTCCCCACGCTACCCATGGCATATTCTATGTGCCAAAAACCAGTAACAAGTTTCATAATGGAGACGTTACTGGTGCCCGTTCGAGCAAATCGATGAACAACGGGATGACAGTGCTACAGTGCTACAAAATTACAGCACATATTAGAATAAATTGCCACAAAGTCAAAAAAGGATGGAATATTCATCTTTCTAATGTTGAACAAAAATTTTTAACACAGAAATTAATTTTTTTGAAGTTTTGGAGAATCTGATGGGAGATGCCAGCTAAACAATGAATTATGGGTCATCTGATGAAAGATTTAGTTGCTTTGGTAGTTGTAAAATAAATAATAACATTGCACTGTAGCACTGTCATCCCGTTGTTCATCAGTTTGCTAGAGCGGGCACCAGTACACCAGTAACGTCTCCATTGTGAGACTTGCTACTGTTTTAGGCATATCAAATACACCATGGGTAGCTTGCCAGGCTCTGCCGTGTGGGCAGGATACTCTCGGTAGCTTGCCAGGCTCTTCGAGAGGGATGGAGGAATCAAACCCAGGTCAGCTGCTTACAAGGCAAACGCCCTACCTGCTGTGCTATCACTCCAACAATAATTGAAGTATTTAATAAATTGGATATTCCTTATATTGTTATATATAAATTAATAATGCAATGCAATACAAAATAATTTCTCAATTATATTTGCATTACTAGATGTAAATTTTTAACAGAAGTTGTTTTACAATTTTACAATTACTGAACTCTATGCACTGTTGATAAATCCTTGGCTTGACACACCATTTCTAAAGCTATCTGGCAGGGCTTGGTGTGAACACACTGAACTAGACTTAACCAACACTAATGTTGGCCTAGTGAATTGAAAGATATTATATTATATAATGTATTATTTGAAAATGTGACTTTTTCCAACAAGTTTTGAAAGTTATGAACTCTAAGATTCTGCTAGCTATTTATACATATCACTTAGAGTATATATCTTAGTCATATATATAATCTTAGAGTGTATATCTTAGTATATATATACACACTTATATATAATTTTAGAGTATATATCTTAGTGTATATATATACACACAAATATATACATACATATGTTTTACATTATAGATATTTGTATATCTATAATTAAAATTTTTCTAATGTCTTATTCCTGACCTTAAGAAGAAACCATGCAGGCTTTCATTATTGCAGGGCAAAAAAAATAAAAGAATGTTATTACAGGGGCCGGAGTGATAGCACAGCGGGTAGGGTGTTTGCCTTGCATGTGGCTGACCCAGGTTTGATTCCCAGCATCTCATGTGGTCCCCTGAGCAACGCCAGGGGTAATTCCTGAGTGCAGAGCCAAGAGTGACCCCTGTTCATTGCCGGGTGTGACCCAAAAAACAAACAAAAAAATTTATAAAAGGATGTTATTACAGAGGTATTTCACAGATGTCCTTTATTAGGGTGAAGAAAACCACTGGAAACTGGTTGGATTGAATATAGGATTTCACCAAACCAAAACTTGGTTTCACCAAAACTTGGTTTGGTGAAATAGTTTGGCATCTACTGATATTTATGTGTGTCTCTGTGTGAGTGTATCTGTTTTCCTGTATCTGTGTAAATACATCTCTGTGAAGAAAAAAAAAGAGACAGACACAGACATAAAAGAGAGATAGAAATGACAGTGGGAAGCGGAAGAGAGAGATTTCTATCTTGGCCTCAAACTAGAGCCTAATTTTGTATTTTTTTTTTTTACAGAAAATATCACTGTATCGCTATCATCTTGTTGCTCATCAATTTGCTCCAGTGGGCACCAGTAAGGTCTCCATTGTGAGACTTGTTGTTACTGTTTTTGGCATATCGGATACACCACGGGTAGCTTGCCAGGCTCTGCCGTGTGGGCAAGATACTCTCAATACCTTGCCGGGCTCTCTGAGAGGGGTGGAGGAATCGAACCCTGGTCAGCTGCATGCAAGAGTAACACCCTATTGACTGTGCTATTGCTCCAATATAACAGAATATATATCAGGCCTATTTCTGAAGGGCCCGTGGCTAGCCCCAAATCTCAGATCCTTAAAGGAAAGGGAAGAAATACCTACCTAAATGTGAGATGCTCTCCCTTGCCTCCATAGTAGGACACAATCTAGCATCTTTCCTTTTCACAGGGGCAATGAATGATTCCTTGAATCATCACCCCAGCCCCCACCCAACATGCAAAGGATTAGCACTGGGACACAGGTTCTGAAGGATATCATCTGAATTTTGCTATTGTCATTGTATAGAACCAGAGTGACATGAGGATTGGTAACAAGGCAACTCCGAAAGAGTGAGCTTCAGCATTTTAGAGAATCGTAATTACCACTGAAGCAAGCACATAGGCCCAAGATAACAAACTGGGAATAACGAAGACCCAAATCATTCACTACCAAGGCAACAAAACTCAGTCACCCAACTCAATGTTCTGCCTCGCCTCATCATGTAAAGATGCCCTCTCTCCTTTCCATTGGCTGTTGGTGGGGTCCTTGGGGGCATAGAGACAGAGATCACAGTTCACCGTGATTAAGAATCTTGCTCAAAGTCACTGGAAAAGAGAACAACAGTTCTCTCGGGCCAGTCCACCAGGCACCTTGTATCTGATACTGATACTGATACTGTCATCCCGTTGCTCATCGAATTGTTCGAGCGGGCACCAGTAACGTCTCTCATTGAGAGACTTATTGTTACTGTTTTTGGCATATCTAATACGCACAGGGAGCTTGCCAGGCTCTGCCGTGCGGGAGGGATACTCTCGATAGCTTGCTGGGCTCTCCAAGAGGGGTGGAGGAATCGAACACGGGTTGGCCCCCTGAAAGGTGAAAGCCCAACAACTGTGCTAGTTTGCTCCAGCCCCACCCACCTTGTATCATCAATTTGAAAAGAAAAGAGATCTCTATGGTTTTTCCTCTAAGGGCAGGGCTAGGTGGGACCAGAATCAGGTCGCCCAACTCCACATCTGCACTCCTCTCACACGGCAACAGCAAGGCAAAGGAAGGGGCAACAGTTCAATACATGTCTTTCACTTAAGCACTCAAGAGTCCCAGAAAACACCTTAGAGTCTGCAGCATAAAGAGCAGGCGTGAGACTTACTCAAATAAAACTTTTAAAATTTGCATAAATAGCTGAATATTGCTATTTAAAAATTTTTTATTGGTTTTGCTAAGGTTTTCTATAAGATAATCAAAACCACATAGTTGTTACTTCTCATTAAAATCTAAAGGGTTATTTATGTCATTAAACATTTTACCATTGGTACAATTGCTTCTCTGTTGAAGAAGCTACTTGCAAGGACTGTATGATGTTTAAGGAAAAAAGTTCCATACTTAGTTTTTGAGCTCATTTTCAAATTCTTTAGGGATGACAGTTTTGAATTCTAGGATTGTTTTAATTGGTTTTCAACATTTTCTGCCCCATCCTCAACTACCATAAGTAGTGTGGTATGAAATAAATTCATAATCCAGGAGTCATTCCTTGTGTTACTTTGAAGGCATTTTGACAGCATCAATCATGTAACTTTACTTATTGTTGAAAAATTGAATGTCTCTTATGTCTCAGACTCCATGTTTGAGTCGAGGAGCTCACAAAACTCAAAAAAAGAAAATAAACCACCTCATAAAAAGTAGGCAGAAGAGTTGAATCATAAGCTTCACCAATGAAGGCATATATATGGCCAACAGTCACAATGAAAATATATGCTCATTATCTTTTGTTATAAAAGAAACTCAAATCATTAAAATTAGAAATCAGCTCATATTTATGAGGATACCTACATAAAATAGCCCAGAAAAAAATTGCATTTGTTGCTCATCCTGTTAGAAGTGAGTTTTGGAATACATCTCTAACACCCATGTGAAGCATATGTCATTACTCTATTTGGATGTGTGTGTGTGTGTGTGTGTGTGTGTGTGTGTGTGTGTATGCTGTCGGTGGTTTAGTTTTCTTCTTTTGCATTTAGCTGTTCAATATTTGCAACATTTATTAACTGTTCTCTGCTCATAATATTCTCTTAGCTACTTTCTTATAAATCTGTTTTCCGTATAAGTTTGCTTTCTTTCTGAGCTTTCAATCCTGTTCCCTATACTAGTTGGCATACTTATTCCTCTTCTGGGAAGTAAAACTGTACTGATCAGCTCTTGTAGACTCAACTTTACCACTCCTCCATTTTTATGATGATAACCTCTCTCCTATCCCGATAAAATGTATATTCTGAGATTCTTTTAGAATGTGTTCTGGTACAAAGGAATACAAACCTCATTCATCACAGGCTCTTTTATATTATTATTCTTGTTCAGGACTCTTTGTTTATATCTTTGTTATTGTTTTAATTTAATTATAGTTTAGTCTATATCATGTATGAGATAGAGTTATGTTAACTTAAATATATAATTCCTTGTTTCTCACATGTTGATTGTACAATTCACACTGAAACTTTGTTGTTATCTCCAGTTTACATAGAAGAAACATGTGATTGGAAAATAAAAAATAACTATAGGACAGTATGAAGAGTATTTGTGAAGATAAGAAATTTAAATATACTGAATACTCTGGGTTGGGAGTATAATATAAAATCTGTAAAAGCTGAAATATTAATATGAAATAGGAAATATCAATAGTCTTAATAATTGATTATTTAATAACTAATAATTTTAATAATAAATAATAACAAATAATGAAATATTAATAGTTTTAGGTAAAAGGTTGCAATGAGAATATTTTTAAACAATTAAGATATATTACATACAAATACTCAACTATCTCTAAATCAATATAGAAGTGCTAAAAGATTTTTAAGTAGTTGTTTGCTATTATAAGGTAATTTATGAAATATGTTATTTAGTATATACAGAAATTTACAAAATAAATGATATTTATAAAACCAATTATTCACCTCTTATTGTAATATTCTTGATTGAGTGACACATATTTCAAAGGTTGGAAGGGTAAGAAGTGAGACATGCACATATTTTTTGTTGTTGTTTTGGAGTTTCTGTGCCACACAGAGTGGTATTTGGAAGCTATTCTTGGCTCTGTGCTCTGGGATCACTTCAAGTGGGGCTCAGGAGACCACGTGGTGCTGGGGTTGAATCTGAAGTTGGGCTCATGTAAGAAAAGCACCTTAATTTCTGTATTATCTCTCTGGCCCATCCACACATTAAAAAAAATGCCTTATCATTACTAATTTATCAGTTGTATCACTAGCCAATCATTTATTTCTAATCATTTTAGCTTAGGAATTGTATCCAGAGTTTGTTTTCTTGTTTCTTTGTTTTTGAGCCAAAGCTGAGAATGCTCAGAACTGACTCTACAGTTCTACAGAAACAACACATTCATTCACAGTTCTACTGTGTGTAATGCATGTGTTGATTGTACAATTCAATCACTGTACACACAGTGATCACTCCTGGTGGGCTCAGGGGACATTATGGAATGCAGAGGATCCAAACGAGTCTACTACATGCAAGACAAATCTTCAGCGTTTGATATAAAACATGTTTTCAGAGTTTGTGGTAAACCTATTCGTGTAATAAATACATAAACTTTAATTTTGGAGTATTTATAAGATATTGGAAATTTCTTCAAGAATTTCATATCTAGACCTCACACTATAAATAAAATATATTTTCTACTTCCATGCAAAAGCCTCCGTCCCACTTGGAAAGCCTGATAAGCTATTGAGAGTATCCTGCCCACACGACAGAGCCTGGCAAGCTACCTGTGGCGTATTCGGTATGCCAAAAACAGTAACAACGAGGATCCTCATTCACCTGATCCTGAATGAGCCCCCAATATGCCATCAGGCTACACTAGCACACAACAGAGATGGATGGAAACGTTACTGGTGCCCGCTTAAGTAAATCGATGAACAACGGGATGACAGTAACAGTAACAGTGGTGCATTTTTAAAAAATTTTTGATTTTTGGGTCACACCTGGTGATGCTCAGGGGTTACTCCGGGCTCTGCACTCAGGAATCACTCCTGGCGGTGCTCAGAGGACCATGTGGGATGCTGGGAATTGAACCTGGGTGGCCGTGTGCAAGGCAAAAGCCCTACATGCTGTGCTATTGCTCTAGTTTCCAGTGATGCATTGTTAAAAGATTTTTTAAGTTCCTAGTTAAAGCTATATGAATAAAGTGTGAAAGGAAACTAAAAAATGTACTGGGAATGATGGTATTTTATATGAGCAACATTCAATGACTAGTTTTCATACTTATATCAGAAAAAATAAATTTGATGTATAATGTGCTTAATTAAATATTGAAATTCTGAATGTCAATATTTGTAAAAACATTATCTAAGGATAAAGAGTATTCTTTCCAAGGGGTCAAAGAGATAGTCCTTGCCTTGCACGCAGCTTACGGGGGTTCAATCCTGAAATTGCATTATGGTTCCCTGAGCACTGCCAGAAGTGATCCCTGAGCACAGACATAGGAGTTAGGTCTGAGTACAAACAGATGTGACTGTGACCCCAAAACCAAATAATAATCAGTAGAAAAAGGATGCCCTTTCACAAGAAATTTTATAACTGCTAATGGCTTTGATTGCTTATGAGAATACAGGAAGCAATAAGATCAAATTTACTGGTTCTCCAATTACTGTGTGGGAACTAACTTGATTAGAATTAGTTGAAAATATTAAAATATAAATTAATTCACCCTATACGTATCAATTAATACACAAACTTTATCTCACAGGTAATTAACAATGTATGCTGATCCAGGAATGAGTATTAAAAGTAAAGCAAAATCTTCCCCAGGTGATATTGAAGTATGAAGAAGCTTGGTAAGCACTGACCTAATTGACCTCCAGGGCTTTTTAATTTTTCCAAAAAAGACCACACACATATGTGTTTCTTTTTTTTCTTAGTTTCAAGGATGACTGTAAGGATAGATAAAAGTTCCTAAAACGTCTTGCTGATAACAAATAGTTTGATCTTTGCATATATGAAGCTATTTCTATTTTTGCATTATTTAAACATAATATAAAGAAGAGTAAGGTGTTTACCAAGATTCAGATTGCAGACACAATCTCAGATTCTTTTTTGATCCTACCAAATAAAAATTATATGTGAAATACACAGAAATAAATGATCATGCTTATTAAGTGTACTCATATATTTTAATAAACCCAATATACACTGTGAAGGTTTTTCTGTAACTAATGACAATTTACTTAAAGATTTCTTGAAGGAGCAATCAACTATAAATTCTTCAATGAAATTTCGTTTGGAATCTGCTGATTGTCAAAAAAGGTAATTTCTTTCTTTTTAAAATTTTCTTTAAAGATAATTTTCTTAATTTAGCAAATGTTTTTTCTATTCCACAAGTGCTACATAATTCATTTAATTTGTGTATTTCTTTTAATTCAATCCTAGGAATAGTAATTTTATGGGTCTGATATTCTAAAACATGTTTTTGCAGACAAGAAAATAGCGCTAATGAAAATAAACAACAAACAAAATAAAAAGAAAATGGAAACATAGAATTTGCCTACTTTGCTCATTATTTAGCCAGTCAGTGACAGGATACATTAAAATTTAGGTTTAATGTGAATAATATGATAACTTCTAAGAAAGTATTTTTACCTCATAAAAAATAGTAATGAAAGCTAAGTCAATCAATTTATCTTCAAATTCATTATAATTTTGATTTTGTGAAAATTTAACACAAAAATGAAATTTCAAACATACTAAATTCTTTTAAGGAAATATTTTTCTTAGTTCAGGAAGCAGATATTAATATTTTCTTTATTATGTGCCTCTTCAGTGTCTGATATTAAGATTGATATATATTTAGAGTAATGCCAATATAATGCAGCTTTTCCCTAATTTGTTTGAATGAATGTGTTGTTTCAATAATAAATATCAATGATAGTGTTTCTTTGAGAAGAAATTAAGTTTGTAAATCAACCTAATTAGATTTTGAAATTAAAACAATAGTGGTACCTCTAATTGCAAGTACTCGCACATTGTCTGTCAACAAGGCAATGGAGCTACGAGTGATCAGGAGTAGTTGATAAAGTAGCAAGTAGAAGTTGAACAGGTTATGGCTTAATAGAAATTTGGTTCATCTTTTCTCATTTATGTCTTTCAGTTATTTGTTATTCTACCTCATGAAATAATAATCTTATTTTCTGATGTCTTTTTATATAGCAGATTGTTTCAAGACAAATTGCAGATGTGATGGTGGTAAAAGGAGTGAAAATAATTATGTAATTATATTATATTATCATCAAGTTTTCATTCCTAAAGCAAAAGCAATTTTAGTACTTATGTATTTACTTAACAGACATGTGTTTGATTTCATGATATTCTAGTGATTGCAAATAATGATTTTTCCCTTCAGTTTTATGTTCCTCTCAGAGCAATTCTACAACATAGGCATTAGTTCTTTGATTTAGAGGACTTCAAGACACTGAAAGTGTTGGTAATTATTTAAGAGTACATTAGACTGGAACAGGAAAAATTTGTAATTTGACTCATCTGATTGTAAAGCTCTAATAAAATAACCTAACATAACAGAAATCATCACTGTCCCAAATGTGCTTTGTCATCTACTTGTCCTACATCACAGTCACACTAATCATATCATGAAATTCTGTAAATTCTATATACAATGTATAGTTGTATTTCCAAATGTAAAGCTATGTGTAAGAGGCTTTACCAAGATAAAGTCTTTTCTTATTAGCATTTTCTCTCTCCCTGGGATATTCAAGACCAGAAGGTAGATAACTCTTTCCACAGTCATTATAATCATCTTTCTCTCAGATAGGTATCAGCTATGAAGAAAAATCTGAATTATTCAGAGGTGACTGAGTTTATTCTGCTAGGATTCAGAACATCTCCAGAAGTACAGATTCTCTTATTTCTACTTTTCTTGTTTATCTATATGGTCATTGTGTTAGGAAATATCAGCATGATAGTTGTCATTAAAATAGACTCCAGACTTCATACACCTATGTACTTCTTTCTTAGAAATTTGTCTTATTTAGATATCTGCTACTCCACAGTCATTGCTCCCAAAACTCTGGCCACTTTCTTGTCCAAAGACAAAAAAATTTCTTACAATGGCTGTGCAACACAATTCTTTTTCTTTGCTCTCTTTGTTGGAACAGAAGGCTTTCTCCTAGCTGTGATGGCATATGATCGCTTTTCCGCCATCTGCTCACCTTTCCTCTATACCACACGTATGTCACCCCAGGCATGCATTCGTTTGGTGACTAGTTCCTACGTCTGTGGCTGCATCAATTCCATGATACAGACAGGTTTCACTTTCAGTTTGCGTTTCTGCGGAGAAAACAGATTGGACCATTTTTTCTGCGATGTACCAGCCCTCATCAAGATCTCCTGTGTAGACACGTTTGTGAATGAGATTGTCCTGTTCATTCTCTCTGCTCTCATTATCATCTGCACCACCACTATCATCCTGGTTTCCTATGCCTACATACTGTCCACTGTTCTCAAGATCCCCTCAACCCACGGCAGGAGTAAGACTTTCTCCACTTGCACTTCTCATATCACTGTGGTGAGTATATTTTACGGAACTGTATTCTTCATGTATGCCCAACCTGGGGCCATCTCCTCCCCAGAGAAAAGTAAAGTTATAGCTGTATTCTATACTCTTGTCATTCCTATGTTAAATCCCATGATTTATAGTTTAAGGAATAGGGAGGTGAAAAATGCTGTGAAAAAGATACTGTTGAAAAAAGTATCTTTTCATTGACTTCCATTCATCTATAAAAGTATACATGGACTAAATATAATATTTTCAGTAATTTGCTATAAAATAGGTTTTTTGTTTTGCTCTTATTTTGGGTCACACCCTGTGATGCACAGGGGTTACTCCTGGCTTTGCACTCAGGAATTACTCCAGATGGTGCTCAGGGGACCATATGGGATGCTGGAAATTGAACCTGGGTCGGTCGCGTGCAAGGCAAATGCCCTATTTGTTGTGCTATTGCTAATGAAGTTTGCCATTGTTCATCTTTGTAAATAAGTGAATTTGTCTAAATACTATACAAAAGAGTGATACAAAATATTTTAATGGTATTCCTACATCATTTGAACATTATTATGATGATATGGTTATTATATAAAACTTGTTCTGAAGTCTTAATAATAAATGAATAATAACAATTTTAGTGTTATTCATATTTATTTTTGTTTTATTATTTTTACATCTTATAAACATTTTATAAGATGAAGAAACAATGCTTGATTTCCTTTTTTTTGAGCGTGTTTATTTTTTATCTTTATTTATTTTTTTATTGAATCACCATGTGGAAAGTTACAAAACTCTCAGGCTTAAGTCTCAGTTACACAATGATCGAACACCCATCCCTTCACCATTGCACATATTCCACCAGGAAGAACCCCCATCCCACCCCCACCCCCCACCTGTGTACCTGATAATTTTCACTTTACTTTCTCTTTACTTTGATTACATTCAATATTTCAACAAAAAAACTCTATTATTGTTTGGAGTTCCCCCCCCCCCAAATCAGATCTACTGAAAAGGAAACATTTGATAATGTGTTTTCCATTGCTGAGAATGAAGAGGTATGATTTGGATTTCTGTATTTTAGTATTTTAGTAACTAAGTCCAGGGATATTTCTGCCAGAAGTTGCATCATTGCAAGTTTGTACCTCTCTTTAGTGGTCCTTATAAGATGGCGGTTGCCACGCCATCCCCCCTGAAAAGGAAAAGCCAAGAGAGAAAATCCTTTCCCCTCCTGGGGCGGCATGGGGCCATGGCTTAGTTCACAGTCTAGAGACATTTCTGCGAGAGGCTGCTGGTACCAAAAGTACTTTAGCTGGCCTCCGGGATCATGGTCATTTAGCAACGGAGAGGCTACACACGTGTGGCCGCTTGGGTTACATCTTGATAGAGAGCCCCTTGATTTCCTTTGAATTTGAAGAGGCATTGTCATGTAGTGACATTAATAGTGTCATAGTTTTTAAAAACACCTATGGTATCTATACATTCTATTTTCAATCCTTAGAATATTTTTTATACATTTTACTTTAAATTTACCATATCAGTGATTTCATATCATTATAAATTTGCATTCCATATAATTAACTTCAAAGTAATTTGTGATATGCTATTTAGGTAAATTTGTTGTCCTAATTTTGTTTTGCTTAGATATAGTCAAAATTGTAATCCATGTATATTAAATGTTCAATTGCAGTACTATGCCTCAGAAACTTGGATGTTTTAAAGCAAATTTAGTTTGGTTGTGGGCTACACTTGATAGTGTTGAGGGACTACTCCTGGCTCTGTGCTATAGAATTGCTCCCTTAATGTTCAAAGGACCATTTGAGCTATCTCAATGGCCTCTAAAATAATTTTTTATCCATAAATATTAAGAAAAAATTAATTGTAAATATGCTACTAAATTAATATATAAATACATACTTTAAATTTATTAGCATAATATGCATAAAATTAAAACTTATATGATTACTTGATCTAATACTTAAGATCTGATTTTGCATTCTGTTTATATCTGAATTCATTTATTTATTGGTTAGTTAGTAAAGCTATTTTTTAGGGTATAATACATCAATCATATCTGCAAAAACAAAATCTCCAACTGCACATAAAGTCGCGTTTCCTACCCAGCACACATCACAGTGTCCTGCTTTCTGGGGACGAACATGACTCAAGGTGGGTGGGCCCACATTTCCCTATAAATAGTGTCCATAACACACTAATTTTTTTTCTTTTAAAAACTAATATTTAAACCAATTGCAAAGATCTATAGTAGCACTGTCATCCCATTGTTCATCAATTTGTTCCAGTGGGCACCAATAACATCTCCATTGTGAGACTTGTTACTGCTTTTGGCATATCGAAAGATCTATAGTATAAAAAAATGATAAATTTCATTTTAGTTTTTATTAATATATATGCATTTTTCTGTTCCCTTTTGTTTTGTTTTTGAGCCACACCTGGAAGTACTAAAGGCTTACTTCTGGCTCTGTACTCAGAAATCATTCCTGGCTGGTTTGGCGATCAAACCCAGGTCTGCCTGACCTCCGGCCTCTCGTTCACTTTGTTGAATTATTTTTAGTTGTCCATACTTTTTTTTTCTTTAGTTGTCCATACTTTTAACTTTTGTGCTTTACCTTTATTCTTTTCTAATTTTTTTAGACTTTCATTCTTTTACTTTTTTGCACCATGATTTACAACACTGTAATGTAAAACTTTTCTGCACCACACCCTCCATTCACCAGTGCTCAGTTCCCTTAATTATTGCACCAGTGCTGCCCTCACCTGACGCCCCTGGTGAGTTTCCTACTGGTAGCCAGTTCTCAGTTTCTGTTGTCTCTGGGCATTTGCTATTGCCTTGTTAAGTGTTTCTGATCTGCCCATGGGGGAGATCATTCTATATATGTCTCTCTTCTGACTAACTTCACTCAGCTTACTTTCCAAATTCATCCACATAGCAGCAGACTGCACAATTTTGTCTTACATATAGCCTAGTAGTATTTCATTGTTTCTTTATCCAATCATGGTTTTAGACACTTGGATTTTTTCCCCAGATTTTGGCTATTGTGGATATTGTATCAATGTATATCAAAGTACAAATGTCTTTTCTAAATAAAGTTTTTCTGTCCTTGGGGTAGATTTTACGAAGTGGAATTGCTGGATTGTATTCAAGCTCATTTCCTAGTTTTTTGACAAGTGTCCATACTATTTTCCAAATATTTGGGGTAGTTAACTCAATAATATTAAAGATCTCATACTATTAAGGTATTTCATCCATTTTGATTGGACTTTTGTGCATGGTGTTATAAAGGGGTCTGGGTTTACTGTTTTCGCATGTGACCAAGCAGTTTTCCCAGCAATGTTTGTTTAGGAAGTTTTCCTTATCCCACTCTAAAGTTTTTCTTTCTTTGTCAAAAATTAACTGTCCATATACCTGATGAGATGTCTCTGGATTTTCAGTTTTATTCCACTGGTCTGAGAGACTGTCCTTATTCCAGTAGCACACCTGTTTTTACTACTACTGTAGCACTGTAGTACTCTATCCCACTGTCCTCCCATTGTTCATTGATTTGCTTGAGCGGGCGCCATTAATGTCTCCATTGTGAAACTTGTTGTTACTGTTTTTGGCATATCGAATATGCCACGGGGAGCTTGTCAGGCTCTGCTGTGCGGGCGGGATACTCTTGGTAGCTTGCCGGGTTCTCTGAGAGGGATGCAGTAATTGAACCTGGGTTGGCGGCAAGCAAGGCAAACGCCCTACCAGCTGTGCTATCGCTCCAGCTTCTTTACTACTACTACTACAAAGAAAATGAAAAAACCCTAGAAACAATAGACTTGAACAGTCAAATGCACAGAATGTACATTTGAATGTACACATTTATATTTGGAAAATTGTAACATTAGTTTATGATTTTAAAAGCATATAATTTTTCTTTTTTGGGTCACACCCAGCAATGCACAGGGGTTATTCATGGCTTTGCACTCAGGAATTACTCCTGGCAGTGCTTGGGGAACCCATACGGGGTGCTTGCAATTGAACCTGGGTTGGCAGCATGCAAGGAAAATGCCCTACCCGCTGTAGTATCGCTCCAGCCCCCCAAAAGCATATCAAAATTTTAAATATATAGATAAACATTCTTAATTTAAATGGAGAACAAGCTATCAGGAAACTTCAACAGCTCATTTTCCATGCTTGGATGGTAATTTGTAACCTAGATTGTCATAGAACCCATGTGTGGTCACTAAACTGAATGTGGAGTCACAAAACAGTTGATAGCTGTGAAAGATTTCTAAATGTGCAATGCCCCCAAATTAATTCAAAATCAGCCATATAATGAATCCAACGTGTTTCTGTCCACTTTCACTTGTGTTTAATTTTCTGTGAAAACTGTTAGAGTGGAAAAAATTTAAGAATCTTTGACCTAGAGAGAAGATTGATAAGGAAAAACAGGTTAAATACAGTATAGATAATATTAATATATGAAAAATCCATAAGGCTCCATCCAAAACTATTGGAATTCAATGAAGGAAGCAGAAGGTCTATACAATAAAAATTATGATACTCATGGAAGAAATGAAAAGCAACATGGGAAGATACAATGTGTTATTTGATCAGAATAATTAATATCACTAAAATGTCTAAATTATGTGAAAATGTAAAAATTCAGTGAAGAATCTCAATTTGTTTTTCACAAAGGTAATAGTAATATAAAGTTTTATGAAACCACAAGACTCTAGTCAAATCGGTTCTACTGAAGAGCAAAGCAAGATGCATCACACTTCATGATTTTAAACTAGACTACAAAACTATAATAAATAAAGCAGTAACATGGGCATAAAAACAGACAAAACAATTCAAGACTGTCTTGAATTTTCAGAGTTAGAAAGAAGCACTTTCTTAAAAATTTGTATAAAGAAGCGCTTTATACAAAATTTATATGTATAAATATAAACAGAATATATTTCTATAAATACATTATATAATGTAATAAATATAATTATATAAATAGAATATATAAAATGAAGCTATGTATAAATGGGGGCTGGAGCAATAGCACAGCGGTAGGGCATTCGCCTTTCATGCGGCTGACCCGTGTTTGATTCCTCTGCCCCTCTTGGAGAGCCCGGCAAGCTACCGAGAGTATCGCGCTCGCATGGCAGATCCTGGCAAGCTCCCCGTGGCATATTGGATATGCCAGAAACAGTAACAAGTCTCACAATGAGAGACATTACTGGTGCCCCTCAAGCAAATTGATGAGCAACGGGATGACAGTGACAGTGATGATGATGTATAAATGACCAGCTAATATTTAGAAAGGATGAAAGGGTTCAAGAATATCTAATATGTAGGAATATTTTGGTCCCAATAATTGTGTTGGAAAGTCCAGATGTACACGAACAAAAGAATGAATCTGGGTTGGGGGATATAGATCACAGTGGTAGAGCACATTTCTAGCACATTTAAAGCCCTAAGGTAGATTCTTCACATTGGCTGCCTCCCACACCAGCGTCACAGGGCCACTATGAGGGTCCCCAGCACCACCGAGCTCTAGATATTGCAGTAATGGGTTGATGATCACCCATAATGGAACCTCAATTTTCAAATTCTCCAGAGTATGATCCTATTCATATAAGTTAAATAGCCAAAAAATAGATATAAAAACATGCTCAGCATTATTAATCATCAGGGAAATAGAAATCAAAGCCACAATAAGATAAATCCCTACATCGATTAGAATGTTTAAAATTAGTCATTTACTAATAAGAGATAACAAGTGCTGGAAAGAATGTGAACATAAAAACCTTCTACACTATTGGTGCCAATGTAAACTGGTTCAGTCTCCATGGTAACTACCAGAGTTTTCTTAAATAATTAAAAAATAGAAATAGATCACCTATGTAGCATGGACTTTATAAGGCTGATGGCAAGCTGCGCCTGAGTCCCCTTGTTCTGGGCAGCATGGATGTTGATCCTTACCACCTGATTTCCAGGGAGCCATGGACAGGACTCAGGCTTGAGTGAGGAATTGCTCTTTACAGAAAAGGAAAGTCAGTCCTGGCTGGATCTTACCCAGGTTTTTTGGGTCTATGGCATTTCTCTCTCAGAAAAGAATTTCAGGAAGAGATGAAGTAAAACAAGTTTATTGGGATGTAAAGGGAAGTAAGAAGAAAGGCTAAGGTAAGATACGTGCCCAAGAAACACCATAGGCTTCTGCAGAGTGGAGGCAGCTCCCGTACACATCCCAGCATTAGAGTATGTAAGTGCACATCTCAAGAGGGAAGTTGTGGACATGTGCTTGAGCACCTGTAGCCAGCAGCAATACATGCCCTCGGGTAACACATGCATGCACTTCCTTTATTCAAGTTGACTTGTTATACACTTCTCTTAAACTACCCTTCCCTTCCCTTCAGTCCTTTGCTAGGGTGGTTGCCAAGGGAGGTTGGGTCAATTGAGAATCTTCTTTTGATATTCTCTACCTTGCCTTTGCTGCACACCTTAAATTTGAAGAATGTTGTATGTCAATGATAACCAAGTAAGACTAAGGGAAGAGAATATAAATGCACACATGCATGGATATACACGAAGACTTCATAAGTCTTCATGAAGACTACAGAAGACTTTATTCATAATTTTAATGCAAACATACAAGTTGAGAGAGAGACTCTTAGAGCAATAGCACAAACAAATACCGAGAGGAAAAAATTCATGGAACAAATGTAACATTGGCAGTGAGTTGTGCTTGGCAGTTATGAGCTATCTCTCATTGGCAGAAGACAATGAAACATTTCAAAAAGAGTGATAAGTGCTCAAGAGCAAGGTCTGACTGGGCTTCTCCAGAATAGAGAAAAAGTCCAGGGTATCATTTAAGGAAAGGTTAAGAAATATTCATATTTTTCCATAACTGCTTTTGTTCTAAATTCTTGACACATGGAGTTAATGAGGGATTTCCTGGGGAAAAGCATTGCACTTCTGATGGTCCATTCTTAAGTTCCCATCCCAGCTTTTGCATTCCGGATGCTGCTTCTTTCAAGGTTTTATCAGGTTCTAAGTCTTGGAATTCTGCATCTCAGTGGATTTCTAGGTTCTTAAGTTGAATCTTTTATGTCAAAGGCATTGGTGCCTTCAGGCTGGTTTTGGTTTCAGCCACTGTTTACGTGATCAGGATTCCCCCAGTTCCCCCACTCCCACCGCCAGTACCACTGCCATCTTTACTGCCTACAACAGATTCCTAACAAAATACAAATATGATAATATATTAAGAGGATTATACACCATGGACAAATAGGTATATCCAAAGGGATGCAAGGAAGATTTAACATAAGCAAGTCAATCAGCATAATATACCACATAAATACATTAAAGATAAAAATCATGTGTTCATATAAATAGATGCATAAAAACATCTAATAAGAACCCATATCTATTCATGATAAAAATTCTCAATAAATGGAGATCAAAGGACTTTTATCAATTTAGTTCAAGCTCTTTGCCACAAATCCACATCTAGAATTATACTCCATGGTGAAAAACAGAAAGGTTTCTGTAAAAGATCAGGCAAAAAGTAATGTTGCCCACTCTCACTCCTGTTATTTAACATACTATTAGAAGTGTTTGCCACAGAAATTAGACCAAAAGAAGATACATTAAGGAATCCAAATTGAAAAAGAAGTCGAACTACCACTACTTACAAGATAACGTGGTGTCCCCTGCTTCCCTCCCTCATTTTCCCTTCCCCCCACCCTTCCAGGTGGCTTATGTAAAGTGAAGAGGAGAAACATAGCCACTTTCTCCAGGCCCACCTCTGCCACCCTGGCAGAAGCAGGGAAGACTAGAACTAGTCTGTGATGAGCCCCTAAGCATCACGGACCTCAAGTCCCACCAGCCACAAAGGTGAGATGGCTGTTAAGCCACACCTGACATCCACTTGTTCTGTCATGGAAGTTCATCCCCATCCCCTCATTTCTCCAGGAGCTGTGTAATCAGGCGGGAGAGAGAAATTGCTCTCTGCAGGAAAAGAAAAGACAGTCCTAGGCCTTACTCACACCTTCCAGGTCCTTGCTTTTCTTCAGAAAAGAATTTCAGAAGAAGATGAGTAGTGAACTAAAAACATTTTATTTGGAGATTTTTTGAGGAAGAGAAGAGAAAGAAAGAAGAGAGAGAGAGAGAGTGTGTGTGTGTGTGTGCTCAAGAGAACTCAGGCATCTCCCAAAGCAGAGAGAGCCTTAGTACACATCTTAAGAGGGGAGATGTGTAGGTGAAACGTGTACAGGGGTACCACATGTGCTTGACTGTTGGAATATAGCTCTAAATATGTTAGGCCTGATTTTGGTTCGTCCTGCTCCCCTTGCCACAAGGAGCTTAGGTTTATCAGTCACGCCCATCAAAGTGCTCCCAAGTCATTCCCATTCCTTTGTTTATCTGTAACCACTTCTACCAGTTTATCTGCTCTTCCTCTAATCAAACTCTGTTAATTGGTAAGGTCAGAACTTCCTAGGACACTGAATATTATAACATTGCCTTTCTCTCCTCTTTATGCCTTTTGAATAATTTACTTTAAAGCTATGTCTTTTTTGTATAGACACAAGAAGACAATATTATGTTTTTGTAACTTGGGACTTAATTGGCCTCGAATATTATTCCCTCCCGGGCATCTGCTTTCTCCACTTAAGCTTCAGTTGCCCTCAGTTCCTAGCACCCCAAAGTAGGGTCCCCGACGTGGGACGGGAAGGATCCAGGGCAAGCGGTGAGTTATGTGCTACCCTGGCATCGAGATGGGCCTGGCCAAAGTGCCTAATTCTTAACTATAAGTTAAGAGCTTGATCATAGACAAATGCTGTCATGATCCAATAGTAATTATGAGACTGGGACCCTGCCAGGGATGGAAAGACTGATCTGGCCTGAGCACTGTAGTCTGAGATTGAGATGGCCCCAGGAGAGCAATTCTATAAGCTTTAATGCATCTCTTATTGTGTCCATACAAAATGATTAATATTATGAATTCTTATATGTTTGCTGGCTGAGGAGAAGAGAAACACATTCATGGGACTCCGCCCTTGGTGGATCCTCCTGCTGAAAGAGAATTAAGTCCTAGGAGAAGCATCCCCTGAGGGAAAAGAACCTTACCCTATTGCTGACCACACCTATGTGTATGCCCCAACCCCCTCATGCTGTGGAGATTTAACTAGGCTGGAAGAGTGGGTTGGGGGCCAGATCCACGGGGGCCAGAGCCACAGATCGAGAGAGAGACTGAGAGCTGGGAGAAAGGCAGAGAGAGAGAGAGAATGAAGTAGGATGGGGGAGAAAGAAGCATGAGGAGAATCAGAGGAGAATGGAGATGAGATTGGAATAAACTGCAAGTGAGACCAACCATCTTGGATCCGTTCCTTCACCTGCCTCGCCGCCCGCACCCTTTCTTTCCTTTTTTGTGTTTTTACACACTTGTTTTTACACATGGCCAAATGCAGCACATGGTTTTGGGCTGCATAATGCACACAGTTCCTTTGTTCCAGTTGGCTTTTATAGGGTTTATCCAAGCTGCCCCAAGTGGAGCTTCTGCCTATGTAAGAATTTGTTAGTAGAGTGGTTGTCAAGATGGGGAGATAGAGTTGGGATGGTCATCTTTGAAACTTCTTTTCCCAACTGTTTTTCCTGCTAGAAGGTGGGTCTGGGGTATCTCCAGGTAAAGGTCTTATCAGGTCTGGGCTAGCTCCAGGTAAAGTTCTTGTCAGGTTGTAGTTCTAGCCACATGGTGGGTCCTGATGGCCTTGGGGCTAAGTGGCTATTACTTTCTAGGAATTCCATTGACATGGGGGTCCTTCCCTTTCTGCCTGTCTACATCAATTCTCTCTCTCTCTCTCTCTATATATATATATATACACATATATATGTGTGTATAGATAGATGCTAGTCGCGAGACTATATATATGTGTGTATAGATAGATGCACTAGCTCGCGACAGGGACAGATGGAGATGTTACTGGCACCCGCTGGAGCAAATCGAAGATCAACGAGACTACAAATGATACAAGTGATAGATAGATGCAGATGTAACAGCTACAAACAGTAATATTGTATAGTAAATACAAATTAAGTAAGTGGGAATAAGCTTAACAAGAGATGGAAAACTCGTATAACAACTGTTAGGCTGCTACTAAAGGAAATAGACACACAAAAATCATATATTCATGGATATAAAGGATTAATATTGTAAAAATGACCTTTCCACAAATAATGCTATAAAAAATACGGTCCTTATAAAAATACCTACGGCATTTTTAGTGAAACAGATCAAATGATTTTGACATTTATAGTGAGTATAAATTTATTGAAAAAATAATTTTATGGCTATTTAAGGCACAATTAGTTTTGTAATGTATGAATTAAAAAGTTTCAAGAATATAAGCAAATTCAGCCTGGATTCTTCTGTGGGAAACAAAATGTTAATTGCAACCATCATAAGTTTTCATCTAGGACTCAGATGATTTGCTAGAGAAATACTAAGTGATTTTTTTTCTTTTTTGTGTCACAACCAGCGATGCACAGGGATTTCTCCTGGCTCTGCACACAGGAATTACCCCTGCCGGTGCTCAGGGGACCATATGGGATGCTGGGAATCGAACCCAGGTAGGCCAAGTTGCAAGGCAAATGCCCTATCCACTGTGCTAATGCTCCAGCCCCCCCAAATAAATTCTTGTAAAGCACAATAATTAAAAATGGTGACTTAGAATTCCATATTACAAGATATTTATAATTATAAATTATATATTTTGTAAATATATATGATATATTTTATAAATTATAAATTTTGATTACTAGTATCTCGCCTGCACGGCAGAGCCTGCCAAGCTACCTGTGGTGTATTCGATTTGCCACAAACAGTAACAAGTCTCACAGTGGAGACGTTACTGGTGCCCACTCGAACAAATCGATGAGCAACAGGATGACAGTGATACAGTGATTATTTTCTTAGAATTTCCATGTTTCTGCTAAAACTACATGTGATCTTTCATGTTTTCTACATTTTTCACTATAGCCACTGACATATTCATCATAAATATTTTATATTTCCTCTCACAAAGTTTCAGATAAAATAATAGTGATCATTCATGGAATATAAAATAACATAATATGAGAATGACTCAAGGACAGTAGGTTCAAGGGCCAGGAATATTGCCCCATAGTTTGAAGCCTGTCTCATGAGCTGCAGAGAAGGCAGCTGAATAGAAAAGGGATCACTAAGAAAATGATATTTGGAGGAATCATTCAGAATGGGAAATGTGTGCTGCAAGTAGATAAAGGACCAGGCATAAAGGACCTCTCAGTACCTGTATTGCAAACCATAATGCCCCAAAGTAGAAAGAGAGTATGGGGGAAATTGTCTGCCATGGAGGCATGGGGAGGGCTGTAAAGGGGGGGTATACTGGGGACATTGGTGGTGGAGAATATGCACTGATGGAGGGATGTGTGTTTGATAATTGTATGATTGAAACTCAAACATGAAAGCTTGTAATGTATCTCATGGTGATTCAATAATAATAATAATAATAATAGTAATTAATGATTGATATCCCCAAGCCTGCTCAGATTGGGACTGGGCCTCCTCCACCCAGAACCCCCATTTTCCAGTAGCTTGGCAGCCACACCCACAAACTGCCCCTGGCTCTGTGTAATCCCACCAACGGCCAACATTCAGAGACTATAAGATCAACATCTAATAGCCCTGTTCTCCCTCTTGGAGAACCTGACAAGCTACCAAGAGTCTATTGCCCACATGGGAAAGCCTTGCAAGCTCCCTATGGCGTGTTCATATCTCAAATACAGTAAAAGATATATACATACCTCTTGGACAGCCCGGGAAGCTACCGAGAGTATCCCGCCTGCGCAGCAGAGCCTGGCAAGCTACTTGTGGTGTATTCGATATGCCAAAAACAGTAATGATAGGTCTCATTCCCCTGACACTGAAAGAGCCTCCAATCGTTGGGAAAGACGAGTAAGGAGAGGCTGCTAAACTTTCAGGGCTGAGTGTAATAGAGATGGTATTGGTGCCCGCTTGAGTAAATAGACAAACAATGGGATGACAGTGATACAGTGATGCAGTGAATAATAATAATAATGATGATAATAATAATAATAATAATAGTTAAAAGTTCCCTTCCCAATCTCTCTTTTCATTTTATAATGATTTTTAAAAGCTAATTGATTTGAGAATCCAGACAGAGAGACAGAGGCGAATAAAGTGAAGAAATAGCAGAAGTTTATTACAAAGTGGAAAAATAGAGAGGTACACTCCTGGATGGACCCTACACCGGCCCTGGAGGGGCTGTAGTAGACCCATGCCCTGAGAGACTAAGGGGGCTTTTAAGTTGTCTTGGTCAGGGAAAGGGAACAAAGATCAGTGGACCTGTGGATCTGGTGTGGCTTTCTGCTGTCTACAGGGGGGTGATGTGAGGAAACATGGATCGCAGCCTGGTAGCTTCCTGGCCAGGTGGGCTATAAGTCTGTGCATGGGGCAGGGTGATCCTTGATTCTGGGGATACTATTATCTCATCACCCAGTTGCCATTTGGTCTGGTTGCCATTACCATTTGGCCCAAGCAAAACTTACAATAGCCATAGAATAACTACAAAGAGCAGAAAATGTAAATACTATCTTAACAATACTTTATAGATAAAGACCAAAACATCATTTGTGATTTCTATAATATAGTAGATAAAAATGTTTTCATATTTTATTTTTTAGTTATGTTTGAATTAGCACTGAAGAAAGATGCCTGGAATTTTTCCAAGTATTTTTCAAGTTACCATACATAGAAATATCTACAGGTGTATCTTTACCTCCTTAATTCTAAAGTTTCAAAAATATAACAAGATAATTTTTTACCTTTATACCTCATTTTTCCTATGTCCTCCTATTAGTCAGATTGATTTTCCATTATGCCAGCTATTATCACCTTGAGAATGAAAATGTGTTTGCCCACATAAATACCAGGTTATTTTTTTTTTCATTTTTCTTGAGGAGTAGCAGGTGGACTCAGACATGTCTTTGGAACCCAAAGTCCCACATTTCTTATCTCTTAATAGTTATTATAGAAATTGTATTTATGATTGTATCTTGGTTGACCCTACAACATGATAGAATCTGTCTTTGCAAATCTTACATTAGAGATGAAAACGTATTCAGGGCAAAGTGGGAGGGAGGCACATACTTTCTGTCTTGTGTCTGGTAAGAAATAGTGTCAGTCAGAGTTGAGAGAAAATAATCCCCAGACTCATCAATAACTGAGTGGATTTGAAAAATGGTTAAATTGGTAGTAGATTATATAGACTTTGTAGATATAAAGGAACTGTTAATAAACTTTCTCTTTGTTGAGTTTTTAATTTACTTTTGGAGAGTGTGATCTGAAATATATGTACTTTAAATATTAACTTGAGAATGATATATGACAATGTTTTACAGTGATTCCTTTTGTACTGAAGGAAACCATTGTTTCACTTTGGGAACACAAACATTAAGTGTGGATTTATATATGTTAGTGTGTATATCTATAATATCAAGTTTGTTCATTATTCCTTTTCTCATTTCCTATATGCTTTGTTTTTCAATATTTTAGTGAGATAAGTGAAGATAAGCTGTGATATATTTGATCACGTATAGTGAACTTCCTGAATAGAGAAGGTATTCTTTTAGTATAATATAACTTCAGTGGTTTCAAAGGGGGATGGCTAGATCACTCTTGGCCCCAAAGTATAGAGAGAAGAAGGAAAGAAATCGTGTGGCAGGGATAAGGGGCTTGGGGGGAGAGAAGGGACAGATAAGGAGCAACAAAAGGAAGAGCGAAGGGAATTCAGGTACATCAGTGGTATTAAGAAATCACTGTCACTGTCACTGTCATCCTATTGTTCATCGATTTGCTCAAGCAGGCACCAGTAATGTCTCCATTGTGAAACTTGTTACCGTTTTTGGCATATCCAATACGCCATGGGTAGCTTGCCAGGCTCTGCTGTGTGGGTGGGATACTCTCAGTAGCTTGCCGAGCTCTCTGAGATGGGCGGAGATCTAAATATCCAAAGCACAAAGTCAACAACAATGAAATCATGAAACCCAACCTTGAGCAACCAAGCATAAAAAGGTGCCAGTCAAGATGACAGACTGGCGGTGTGGGGGTAGGAGAGGGAAACTGGGATCTGTGGTGAGGGAAGTTGACACAGGTGGCAGGATTGGTAATGGAACACTGTTATGTGTGAAATTCAGCTCTAAGTAACTTTGTAAGCCACGGTTCTTTCCTTAAATAAAAGAAAAATACATAACATAAAAATGGCTTTCAAGTTGTGCTAATATCAATTTTCCTTTCTCAGTAATGCTCGATAGGCCCAGAGTCCTGGCGTTACTCATATATATGATAGTTAACAAACTGGGTCAGACATGAATTTTTCTTGAGTCAGGTTAGCTGATACTGTGCTGTTAAGGTCAATGTTGGGTGGAACTACAAAACCAATCCCTGTGGTACTTCAGATCACCAGAACCACATCCAGAAGTGCTTGAGGACCTCCAGAATCACAACCTGCATTGCTTGAGGACACGTGATCCTAGGATTGAACTTGGGCCAAGTATTTATCAGGCACATAACCCTTATCCCTAAGACTTCCTGCTCATATCATATATTTTTTATCAATTGATAGACATTTCTATTTCAATGATTCTCTATTGGTATCTTTAATTTACCTATGCATTTTTCTAAATTAGAAGTTGAAAAATGTTTCATATAAACACCACAAATACAAAAATCTAGTAGCTCTTTATCTTTGTCAGCCCTTAACTATCTTCCTAATACTAGCTTGTTCCATCTCTGTAAAGTGGTAGCACTGCACTGCACTGTCGTCCCATTGTTCATCGATTTGCTGGAGTGGGCACCATTAATGTGTCCATTGTGAGACTTGCTGTTACTTTTTTTGACATATAGGATATGCCACAGGTAGCTTGACAGACTCTGCTGTACGGGCGGGATACTCTCTGTAGCTTGCCGGGCAAGTGGTATCACAAAGAAATTTCAATTTGAGTTTTCATACTAAGTTTAAGTAGTTTGTTTTCATATCTATTGGGCAAATAATTTTATGTTCTCTTGTCCATTTTTATGATGATATTCTTATCTTTTAATCAGTCAATTTCCATAAAATGTGATCAGAATTTTAATTTGAATGCTATTCAACCTATAGGTCAACTTGGGTAAAATACATATCTAGGCACCGAGTCTTACAATTTGTTGACATAATATATTATTTTTATTTATTTAAGCTTATTTAAGTAATTTTGGTAATATTTTACATATGTGTATGTCTTGTGACTGCATTAGTCATTTAATCATAAACTTAAAATATTTTAATTATGCACTAGATATATGGCTAATTTAATTGTTCACTATTGATAGTATAAATATATGCTCTTAATAAAAGTAAATTAACATCTTGCAGTCCTGGTTACTTAATTTAGCAATTCCATTTTGTTGATATCTTAAAATTTTAAAACATACATGGTAATAAAAATCATCAGTTTTAGGTATGCAATTTATTGGGTTATAGTAAATGTGGACATTCATGAAACTACCATAACAAACTCAGTATATTTGGAATATTTCTGAATGTCAAAAAATCTCTCATTTTCCTTTGCAATCAATCTGTTTACTCCATCCTTACTCTCTAAGAATTGGATTTTCATCACAATATTTTCTTGAATTTCTTGCGAGGGAAATCATGTAGCATTTATTGCTTTGTGATTAATGCTTTTTCAGTTAAATTTTTGGAGACTTATTAGTCTATATCTCAGCAACTTGTTTTGCATAGCTAGAGTTTTATTACATCTATATATTGTAATTTGTTTAGTCATTCAAATTGGAACCTTGGTTGCATTTCAGTTTTCACAGTGTTACTTCTCAATCAGTGCTCAGAGTGTCCAGAGCTTATTCTGTAATACTCAACCATTTTGGCTTGACTTAGCAAAGCTAGGTTCCTGCAGGGCTGGGGACCACCAGCCTCACACCGGCAACACCTGAGGGGCAACACCTAAGTGGCAACCTAAACCAAATTCAAGGTGTTCAGGAGCCCCAATAGCTCCATCCAGTGGTGCTTGGAGGGTCATCTGGTGTCAGGATTAAAACACATTCTTCACAGAAACAAAATAAACACTCTAGACCATTGTACTATCTCTCTAGCCCCTTCTTTTTTAAAAAGCATTTATGAAAGCTGCTTCTATGGAAAAATTAATGTAGGTGATCATACATAGTATAAATCCCAATAGACTTTTGTAAATGCAGGTGGTTGACTTAAGCTTCGATCCTGAGGTCTCCACTTTAAAGAGGGAGCGTTAAATCAAGTATTGGAGTACATAATACCTTTTGTGATATTTGTTGTACAAATGTATTCTCCAAATAAGCAGACTGTATTTCATTTTTTTGTGATTTCTTTCACTGTACCAAAGCTGAAAAGCTTGATGTTGTTCATTCACTTACTTTTGCCTGTTTCCTTTGCTGTTGAAAGTTAGTGCCTAAGGATCATGAATGAACCACCTATGCCTTCTTCTATTTTATGGTTTCAGGTTTTAAATCCAAGTTTAAGTGCATGAGCTAAATTTTGTGTGTAATGCTAAATAATAATTCAGTTTGATTTTTTTGCAAGTAGCTATCTAGTTTTCTATCAAATCATTTTTGTCTTTTTAAAACTCAATTGAGTACATATGTATAGGGGCAATTTTGTACTATTTCACACTTTGTTTTCTAAAGTGGTGAAAACTTTAATTTTTAAATATTAAGTAACTTTGTATCATAAAAATTCCAACCAGTTATGATACATTATTTGAAATAGTCTTGAATAAATTTAATGTATTTTAAGGATTGTCTTGTTTGAGGGATGTTAATGAAACATAAGAGATGTAATTGAGGAAGTACAAATATTTTTACAATTAGATATTAATTTGAAAACAAACCCAAAATTAATTCATTAACAATTTCTAGAAAAGCCTATTCTCTCATATACCAGGCATAAAACAATCAAAATCAGAAAATTATGGTTATTTCATTCAGTCTGGAATGTATTCTTTGTTTTCTATCATGATATTAAAAGATTCTGAGATCACCAACTTTGTATTTTTTAGAATGTTTAATAATCTGATTTTGTCTGAGATTTCCATATGACTAGATTAAACTTACATATAGCTTGCAAGTTATCACAGAGATGATGTGTCTTCTGATTCTACCATAGCAGGTGGCATATAAACACAGTATATCATGTTTATTTTGTTTTCTATTTTTTAATTTTTTATAAAGTTATTCATGATGGTTCATTGCATTCAATATTCCAACACCAATCCCACCACCATTGCATCTTCCCACCACCATTATTTCCAATGTTCCTAACCACTACCCAAGCCTGTCCCAATAGCAGACTCTAAATAATTTATTTTGTATTACTCATTGTGAATAATTTGCTAAAAATGATCAAAACAGTTTACCTTAGAAGAAAGTGTGTAAAGATTATTGTATCTCAGCCTGGAGCCGTTAAGCCCTCGTATAAGAGATCACTAACATGTTATTTCAGGTCAAGTCTTTTCTTACTCGACACTGGTTGCCTTCTACTTTGCATACCCTCCAATGTGGTGTGCTACTCATGGTATAACAGTGGTGAGGAGTTTGAGACATCGTGTGGCCACAAGTGTGGCCACATGCTGCAGGAATTCTAAAATTTTGAATGGGGTGATACAGCTGGAGTTAAATTTTTAACTGATGAGATCAGGTGCATTCAGGGTGGTATGGCCATAGATACAAGGGCCAGGAGGATTGACCCATATCTGGAAGACTGCTTCATGAGCAGAGGAGAGAAGGCAGATGGAATAGAGAAGGGATCACTAAGAAAATGATGGCTGGAGGAATTAGTTGGGAATGGGAGATGTATGCCGAAAATAGATAATGAACCAAACATGATGACCTCTCAGTGTCTGTGTTGCAAGCCTTAATGTCAAAAAGTAGAGAGAGAGTATGGGGAATGTTGTCTGCCATGGAGGCAGGGGGGTGGGAAAAGGTGGATATACTGGGGATACTGGTGGTGGGGAATGTGCACTGGTGGAGGGACGGGTGTTTGATCATTGTATGATTGTAACCCAAACATGAAAGCTTGTAACTATCTCATGGTGATTCAATAAAATAAAATTTTTTTAACCGAATGATGACTTTGGGGTTCGGAAGCATCTCTGCAGCTTGTTGATAAATAAAAAAAGAGATTTATTTATGAGTCTCTGGATTATAGCTGGTTAACAAGTTTGTAAGGCACCAGTGGTAGTTCATGGACATGACTGTCATGTTCCCAGAAGAACAGGATGATGGGGGGAGGTAATTCACCCAAAGTTCATGAAAGCCTGGAGATTTTGGTCACAAAACACACATACCTGAGCTTTTTAAGAGATTGGTTTTTACATGAGGCATGTCCTGAACCTGTGGAGTATGGTTGTGAGCATGGTGGTGATTGGAGTGTGGAGGTTTTAGTCTGCTGGGGCTCTGTTTGGGTAGGTGGTAGACTCACCCACCCCCTCCCAGTGTGGGGGTCGGGAAGCATCTCTGCAGCTTGTTGAACACTTTCAAGATTTATTTATATCATGTTTCTTAAAATTATTTTTCTTTTTTTTTTTTTGGGTCACACCTGGCAATGCACATGGGTTACTCCTGGCTCTGCACTCAGAAATTACTCCTGGCAGTGCTCAGGGGATCATATGGGATGCTGGAGATCGAACCCGGGTCGGCCACATGCAAAGCAAATGCCCTACCCGCTGTGCTATCACTCCAGCCCCTGTTTCTTAAAATTATTTAATATTTATTTTTTACTGAGATAACATTGGGTTAATTAATGTTGTATATATTTTAGATGTTTAATTTTCATACATCTTAAAAATATATGTTGCTACAAGGCATCCATCACAAGAGTACCAATATTCCTACAAACATTAAAATTAGCCCTCTCCCACTTTTATACTCTCCATTCCCTCTGTTTATCTCAATTCTATTTTCAGAGGCCAAAAGTTTGCACGTTTAGTTTTGCTGTTCTCTTGTTTTATCCTTTCAATGTTCTTCATGTGAATAGAATTATCGATGTTTGTCTCTTACTTTATAAATTATTTTTAATATGCACATCATTATTACCCAATCACTTACTATTTAAGTTTAGGTTAGATTGATTCACTTTAAAGTTGAGTATTGTTTGTGGCCAGAAAATACTATTCAAAATCTAAAGAAATCCTGAAGAATAGGATAAAATATACATAATATGATATATCAGACAAAGGTTTAGTTCCAAGGCATATAAAACATTCACAGAACTCAGTAACAAACTAGCAAACAACCCAACACATGCCCCATTAGGGCTGAAAAGTACTTCCTCAAAGAAGAGATAGAGATGGAAAATGAACATATGAAAAACTGATTGTCAGGGAAATGCAAGTAAAAAACAATGAAACAACACTTTACAGCAATGAGAATGACCTACATAAAAAATGAGTAGAAGCATGAAATGTTGGTGGGGATGTACAGAAAAAGGAGCTTTCTTTTGCTGCTGCTGAGACTGTTGCATTGTACAACTTTTGTGTAAGTGTAGAGACGCTTTGGAAAATAAAGAATAGAACTTCTCTATAAGTCAGCAATGCCCCTCCTGGGTATCATTTTTCAGTAGCTAGGCAGTCACACCCACAAACTGCCCCCAGCGCCATGTAATCCCATCATTGGCCAAGACCCAGAGACTATAAAACAAAGCTTCTGGAAGCGCAAGGTCCCATCTGCCACTGCGAGACCTCTTGTAGTGTAGCCCACTGATGTACCTAAGGCAGCACACAGGTATTTGGTTTTAACATACTTGCTTTTACTCTTTTATATACATTCTTTGTCCCTCTCGGAGAGCCCAGCAAGCTACCAAGAGTATCCTGCCCGCATGGCAGAGCCTGGCAGGCTATCTGTGACGTATTCGACATGTCAAAAACAGTAACAGTAGCAGGTCTTATTTCCCTGACCCTGAAAGAGCCTCCTATACGGCACCTTGGGAAGAACAAGGAAGGAGAGGCTGCTAAAATCTCAGGGCTGGAGGGAATGGAGACATTACTGGAGCCTGCTCAAGCAAATCGATGAACAACTGGATGACAGTGATAAAGTGATACAGTGATAATATGTCTTTATATTGTTGATTTAGCTTCTGTAAGTGTTGTTGCTACAGAGTGCTACTAAGGCATATAAATATCTTTCTGATTAGGTTTGTTTTGGGGCAACACCTGGTAGTACTAAAGATTTATTCATGTCTGCACCCAGGAAGCACTTCTAGCAGGCTCAGGCGACCCTATGGTGTGCCTGGCATTGAATCAGTGTTGATTGTATCCAAGGCAAGAGCCCTACCTATTTTACTATCTTTCTTGTCTCTGGCACATATACTCTCATTCATCTTTGGTTTTTACTTATTTTACCTGCAATATAAAAAAATTTGATTTGAGGCAATGTGAAAACTATTATTTATGACGATGGCATTTCTCTCTGAGTTACTTTCCTTGTATTGAGTTCAGTATTCAGCTGACTAAACGTTTATTGATTTTTAAAAAAGTATTTAAAAGAAATAGTATTTTCAACAAAGTTATGTTCTAATTTTTAATATTACCATAAAAATGATTTCCTATTTTATAATTTCAGGTCTAATTTTCAGTTAGATTTAAGGGGTAGTCTGTATTTTAATTTCACTTATTTTCTTTGTTTTTCCTTTTTTTAAAAAAGCTATTTTTACATCTTATTATTTATTTATTTATTTATTTATTTATTTTTCCTTTTTGGGTCACACCTGGCAATGCACAGGGGTTACTCCTGGCTCTGCACTCAGAAATTATCCCTGACGGTGCTCAGGGGACCATATGGGATGCTGGGAATCAAACTTGGGTTGGCTGCGTGCAAATCAAATGTCCTACCCGCTGTGCTATCGCTCTAGCCCCCATCTTATTATTTTTTAAAAATATTAATACCTTGTTTTTACCATATGAGAATTATTTTTCAATTTAATGTGAACAAAATTAATATTTTCTAAAATATTTTTTGGAAAATCTGCTATATGAGAAATTATTTAAGACACAGAAGGAAAAATTTAACATTTCTTATTTCATATTTTATAATTTTTGATTTGTTTTATTGTTAACAAGAGCCCAAAATCAGTTCCTAATTTTAGTGTAATTAATTTTGTCTTTATAATTAAAAATATATATTTGTTATGTTACTTATATATTTTAATTAGCATATTGCTAATACATTTAATTAGCATCTTATTATTTTGAATTATCAAAGCCCTTATCCAATATATTTGTTTATCTAAAATATGATAGGTATTTATTAATTTGACTCAGATATACTTTAGCCTGGACTAGAACAAGGGTGTGCAAACATTATTTACACGGGATTTAAATTTTAGTCTTCAGAAAAGTCTGATAATAAACTAAAATTTTTAATGATTTAAAATGTAAAAATTCCCCAAATAAAAAATAATTACCCCAGCTGCCCACTTCTTGTTTTCAATTTAATGCTAGAACCCAATTCTTCTTATTCCAAGTTCATTATTTTTTTTTTCACATATTTATCCAAGTTTATGATAGTTAAGAGTAAGCATTTCTTAACAACTAGTTTTCCCCACTAATCCTGGCTGAGTTTTTGTGTAATTGATAAGAACAGTTTTATTAACTTTTCTTTTGCGGAGATTCTCATCGTAATTATGCATGGGGACAAAAATGTTCTTATGATAGCTCTTTTACCCTTTTTTTCCTATAGGGCACATGTGCTTGTGTAGTTTATGGTTGAAAGAAATTCGCATCTTAAATGTAGAAAACCCTGAGAGACCAATCAGAAACTCACATAGCAGTCGTCTATTGTTGCCGTTAATTATCTTCGTCCTTGGAGAATACTGACATAACTATTTTAAATTAAAGATGAAGTCATCCTAAGGGTAACATGTTTGGTACCATGTACTTTTCATGCTTTTCAAATACTGCAATTCCCACTAGTTGAGTAAAATAATGCTCTATTTTTACAATTAAGTGTGCCGATTAGCGAGACACCTAAGAGAGAACATACCTTTGAGGTTAATGATAAGACTGTTAATGATAAGACCGGTCTCAAGACACAGTGGGATTTAGGGTAACTAATTTCTCAAACTTTCTTAGACAAATTGATCTGGTTTTGCCATAATTAGCTCTAGGTTAAGTAAGGCAACCTGATGATTCCCGCTGGTGGAATGAAATGTTAGTATCCTACTATGAATTATCTTTTAAAAAGCCCATGTAAAATAACTTATTATTTTAATCAGTCTCATTGGGCCCTATTAAAAAGTAGATTTAGTCAAAGAAAATTAGAAGCAACCTTACGAAATCTCTGAATAGCAGCAATTCAGCTTGAAATAATTTTGAGTGGACTTTAAATGTGAAAAAAGAGTTAGCAACAAGTATTTCCTTACATTTTTGTTTCTCTCTCTCTCACACACACAAACACATCACATATATCACACATAGAGTCTCTTGGGTGAATATGAACAATATTAGAAGAGTTTCAAAGCAATCCATATATTAAAAATAAGTTTGATGTATCGCAAAAACAAATTTTCTGACACCTTTCATAGAGAAGCACAGTTATGACCACTTCTCATTATGCAAAAAAAAATGATTTGACAGAGTAATTTATATATTCTAGTTTAAATAATTTTACATTTTAAATCCTGGGAATTTAGTTAGAAATAATCCATATGTATTATTCCTTAAGTAGATAAAGTTACATTAGTAATCAGGTTTAATGAACTTCCCTGGAATAAAAGGCCAAAATAAGCTTTTAAAAGTTGCTTCCCTTATAGGTAGAAAAATTTGTGTCACTGTTACATACCAAACCATTTTTGGCCATTTTAAATAGATATTTAAAAATAGTTTGAATGACAGGATAAAATTAAATATTTGTATACAGATATTAAAACATTTTTGAGAGTTCAAAGAATTATTTTCATTAGTTAATCAGATAAACATGCTGCAATATTTATTTACTATATCACTATTTGTAGGCCATCAAGATATATTAAGGCTCAGTATATACATACAGATGTATCTATATATACACAAATATATATGATAGAGTAACATGTGGTGCATGTTTTATATATAAACTTATTGTTATTTGGTCAATTATATTTAGTAATTATCTTAAACTATATTAAAAATATTTCTACAGTGTTTAACTGTTTTTTAAACTAAAGTAGCCACATACCTAAATCACACCATAAGCAACCTGTAAGTACATATAATTAAAGGAATGGTTTTCTCCCCCCCAAATTAGAGTCATTGGTTGAGTTTTCTGAAGGACACCTATTAAAATCAGTCATATAGATGCATGTGTGTGTATATTCGTATATATATATATATACATGCATACATATGTGTATATATAACTATTTGTCTATATGCATTTATCTATACATAATGACTATCTATATCATATCTAGATCCAGATACATCAATATATAGATAGAGTGATAGAAAGAGAATAATAGAAATAGAAATAGAGAGAGATAGAGATAAAATATATAGTGTTTTCCTCCTATACCCACTCAGTATTAGAAATAACTTGGAAAACTATTATGGGTAAGAATTTCCTGAGTATTATGATTAAAAGTATCAAATATGAAAGAAAACACTGAAATGGTAAAAATAATTAACTTGTAACCTAGTCAAAACAACTCGAGAGGGCCTTCATATTTATATTTTCAGAACTATTGAAAAAATCAAGGCACTATATTATATGTTGATTAAAAATCATTTTATATCTACTTGTTGAAATTAAGATTAGACACTCAAAATTTAAACTATAATGCAAATGTTTCTTGTACATTTCCTGGAATTTCATACCACTCAGAGATGGCAATTTCTATTTTAATTGAGAGGTAGTGTTTTTGAAATTTTTAAGATTTCCTTAAAGTAAATATATAATTTTTTTATTTTTCGGTTTACATCTTGTGGTGCTTGGGACTTACTTTAGGCTCTGGGCTCAGTATTTCTCCTGCTGGGGCTTCGGGCACCACTTAGGGTATCAGAGATAAAACTGGGTAGGTATCAGCATGCAAAGGAAGTGCCCTATCTACTGCACTGCCTCTCCAGCCTCTTTGTTTTTATTTAAAAAACAGAGTTTCAGTTTCCATTATGGGTTTTCAGTTGAGAAAACTGAAATTGTTAAATTTCAGAAGAAAAATTGTCATTAAATAGACGTTTAATTACAGTATACTTTAAAAGTATTTTTAAAAAACATTTTCATAAAGCATCCATGCATATCACTGTCACTCTCGCTGTCGTTGCTCATTGATTTGCTCGAGTGGACACCAGTAACGTCTCCATTGTGAGACTTGTTGTTACTTTTTTTGGTCTATCAAATACTCCACGGGTAGCTTGCCAGGCTCTGCCATGCAGGCGAGATACTCTCGGTAGCTTGCTGGGGTCTCCTAGAGGGGCAGAGGAATTGAACTCAGTACAAGGCAAACGCCTTCCCCGCTGTGCCTTCACTCCAGCCCATCCATGCATGTAGATAACACAAAAGATCAGAAACTAAATCTACTTAGAGATAGACAGCTGGACTCAGGAAAGTCAAAGAATGAAATTTAAATCTTATTTACCTTCTTTTAACAATTAATACATTTAAATACAAATTATGTAATGTTTTCCTGTGTTATATAGGTGCCTTACATTATTTCATTCAGCAAATAATTCAAAAGGAACTATTTTTAAATGCTCCATGTATCAACAACCAATTAGTAAACATTTGAATAGATAAACTGACTGAAAAAATTTATTTTTGAAGGCAATCCATTTTATTTACAAAAACTTTGCCATTTATTTATTTATTTTTTTAAAACCTTGCCATTTAAGAAGATTTTCTTCATACTTATCAAGAGGACTGGAGCGATAGCACAGCAGGTAGGGCACTTGCCTTGCATGCGGCCAATCTGGGTTTGATTCCTCTGTCCTTCTTTGAAAGTCCAGCAAGCTACCGAGAGTATCCTGCCCTCACAGCAGAGCCTAGGCAAGCTACCCATGGCGTATTTGATATGCCAAAAACAGTAACAGGTCTCACAATGGAGATGTTACTGGTGCTCGCTCGAGCAAATCGATGACCAAGGAGATGACAGTGTTACAGTGTTATCAAAAGGAATGGGGAGGGGGGAACTGGAGTGCTAGTACAGTGGGTAGGGCGTTTGCCTTGCACGAGGCCGACCTGGGTTGATTCCCAGCATCCTATATGTTCCCTAGGAGCAATTCCTGCGTGCAAAGCTAGGAGTAACTCCTGTACATCGCCAGCTGTGACCCAAAAAGCAGAAAAAAAAAAAAAGAAAGAGAGAGAAAATAAAGATATAAGGGGATTTTCCTGAGATTTCTTCCTACTGTTTTCAATTCTAAAATAAACTGAACCTCATATAAATCATTTGAATGTGTAATGATTCAAAATTGAAAATTCTTGTGTAATATTCAACTTATGTAATCACTTTAGTCAAACCTTGTCTGTTATAACAAAACAGAACAATCCAGTTCCATGCATTAAAATTAAGCTATATTTTACATTGGCCTTTCAAAGGATTAACACATTCTAACACAATACATATTCATGTATTTTAAAAATATTTCTGTAATGTCTTTTAGGTTTCCTGGAAGGAAGGTGAACCTCTTAGAATGAATATTGTAGAAACCACTGATCTTTGTGACAGTAGTCATTTCTATTCTCAAGCATTGAGAGAAAGAGATGTCAGATTTTATAACTGCTATAACAGCATGCACCAAAAATACATCCTCTTATTCATTCACATATGTGCATAGATGTGATGTGTATATGACTAAAGTAGAAAAGAAATGAATATTCCTATCTATAAGGGCAAGTTTAAAATAATTTTAGTAAATTTTAATTTTTATGTTTTTATTTCTAAATGCCATAAAATTTCATAACCACAGAAGAGTTACGCACTTTGTAAACAACTAAATATAGTATTTTAAATGTAATTTCACATATTGAGTTGTCTTGTGAGCTAATACCATAAATTAGGTATGACACTCAGATACATGCAGTGCAAATTTTGTCCAGCAGATGGTACTCATAGAGAGCGTTTCAATGCAAGCCGATAACCAGAATAAACTATATGTGCAATTTCTTTATCTAATTCGTGCAATACAAATATACAACATGTTATTTCCTTTTTGGAGGTAAGGCATTTACTTGTTAGTGAGTAACTTTAATTATATTATTCATATTGATAAGGTATAATGGTAAAAATGAATTTTTCTTCATTATCTTTATCAGTTTAATTAATCTTACAGATCAATTAATAACCACTTTAATTTAATTTCATCAATTAATTCATTTTTAAATTTTGGGCCACACACGGTGGTGCTCAGGGACTAATCCTGGCTCTGCACTCAGAAATTACTTCTGATGGTGCTCAGGGGACTATATGGGATGCTAGAAACAGAGTCAAGTTTGACTGTATGCCAAGGCCAGTGCCCTACCCACTGTGCTATAGCTCTAACTCCTCGACCACTGACTATTTTTAAGATTTAATTTGTTTCTCTTACTTACAGTTGTGAAACTACTGGAGCTGGAGTGATAGTACAGCGGTAGGGCATTTGCCTTGTACGCGGCTGACCCGAGTTCGATTCCCCCGTCGCTCTCGGAGAGCCCGGCAAACTATCAAGTGTATCCCGCCCGCCTAGCAGAGCCTGGCAAGCTACCCATGGCATATTCGATATGCCAAAAACAGTAACAACAAGTCACACAATGGAGACAAAGTGAAATGTTGAAGTTTCCCACTATTATGTTTCTACCAATGTTATATCTTTCAGTGTGTGCGCAGAAGTTTTGTAAATTTCACTGTTCTTTCACTGGTACCTATGCACGGATAAAGTTATGCTTCTTTCTTTTTGTTTTGTTTTTTGTTTTGGGGCCACACCTGGTGATGCTCAGGGATTACTCCTTGATTGCTGTCAGGAATTATTGCTGGCAGTTCTCAGAGGACCATATGGGATACCAGAAATAGAACCCAGGTCAGCTGCATACAAGGCAAACACCTTACCCTCTCTTTTATTACTGGCCCAAAACTTAGCACTTCTTTTGTTTTTATTTATTTAATTTTAGAACTCTGATTTACAAAGCTATTGATAGTTGAGTTTTGGACACACAGTATTTCAAAACCAATACCACCACCAGTGTGAACTTCCTTCACCAGTGTTCCCATATTTCCTCCTCTGCCCAACCCACCCCCTATCCCATCCTGCTGCCTATTAACTTGACAGACTCATTAGAATATTCCAGTGATTGCAACTTAGACCTCATGTTTTAAGTGCTGTTGAGCCTGGGCTTTGGATATATGGCTATACCTCTGGCTCCTATCAGCACTATAGCTAGTGTCTAATGACAGATATAAATGGATTAGGATTAAGAAGTTAGCACTCCTTATTTATTATTTCCTTGACCAATAAGTAGTACCTATCTAAAACCATTGGATTGGAACCTTTCATCACCATTCAGCTGGGCTGGTCCCCGAGAATGAAACCAACAAACACACAAGAGGACAAACAAACACACAAGGACTCTCTGTTCTTTAGAGTCTCCTGGTACCATCAGTGAGCTCTCAGGCCCAGGCCAACCAATCAGTATCCTGGACTCCAAGCAGGTGAGCCATTGTTTAAATGGACAGAGACATGAAGGGCAGTTAGTAAGCACATCAGCAGGCACTCTGAAAGTATATAGTAAGAATTAAGTAAATTTGTTAAGTAGTGCCATTTATTTAAGATAACTAACTTAAAGACAGTTGTTTATCACAATATCTGAGAATTTTATTTTATTTTATTTATTTATTTATTTGCTTTTTGGGTCACACCTGGCGATGCTCAGGGGTTACTCCTGGCTCTGCACTCAGGAATAACCCCTGACAGTGCTCAGAGGACCATATGGGATGCTGGGAATCGAACCCGGGTCGGCTGCATGCAAGGCAAACGCCCTACCCGCTGGGCTATCGCTCCAGCCCCTATCTGAGAATTTTAATATACACATTTATACATGATTACTATCCATATAAAACCATCAGTCAGTTTTTTAAAGAAGGGGTAAGAAATCTTTATCTATACAATGTTCTCTCTTTCTCTCTACATATATATGTGTGTGTGTGTGTGTATATATATATATATACAACTTATAGTTGTATATGTATATATACAACTCTATATAGTTATTGTTGTGTATATATGAGCACAGTAAGAGATATAAACTTAAAGTTTGATTCTTTCTGAGGACATCTCTCTCTCTCTCTCTCTCTCTATATATATATATATATATATATATACACACACACATACAACTATAAGTAGCACTGTATCACACTGTCATCCCATTGCTCATCGATTTGCTTGAACGGGCACCAGTAAGTCTCCATTGTGAGACTTGTTGTTACTGTTTTTGGCATATCGAATGTAGGATAACATTGGGTTTGTCCTTTTTTAGCCTTGCCGCAGGGAACTTAGAGCAATGTCCTTTCTGTATAAACACAGGAAGGAAGACAGTTAATATTATGCTTTGTAACTTGGGAGCTGATTGACCCCAATAATATTTACTCCTGGACATCTGCTTTCTCAACTCAGTTGCACTTAGTTCCCAGCACCCAAAAAGTGGGGTCCTGATGAGGAACAGAATGGACCCAGGGCAAGCTGTGAGTTACCCTGGCATCAAAATGGGTCAGGCCAAAGTGCCACAATACTCAACTGTAAGTTGAGAACACGGTCATAGACAAATGCTGTCATGATCCAAAAGTAACGATGAGACTAGGACGCTGCTGGGGTTTGGAAGACTAACCTGATCTGAGGACTGTGGTCTAGAAAATATAGAGAGATGTCCTCAGAAAGAATCAAACTTTAAGTTTATATCTCTTACTGTGCTCATACAGAATGACATTGCTAGAAACATTTGAAGTAGATTTACTACAACTGTTTAAGTGGATTTACTAGCTAAGGAAGTGACACTCCCTTATTTGGATCCCACCCTTGAGCGGATCTCCTAGTCACTGTCACTGTCATCCTGTTGCTCATCAATTTGTTCGAGCGGGCACCAGTAACGTCTCTCATTGAGAGACTTATTGTTACTATTTTTTGGCATATCCAATATGCATGCACGGGTAGCTTGCCAGGCTCTGCCGCGCGGGTGAGATACTCTTGGTAGCTTGCCAGGCTATCCGAGAGGGATGGCGGAATCAAACTCAGGTCAGCCGCATGAAAGGTGAATGCCCAACCTCTGTGCTATACTCCAGCTCTGGATCTCCTAGTAATCTGGAATAATATCCTTAGATGAGATTTTCGTTAATCTCCTGGAGGAGTGGTTTTATGCCTCTTTGATAATTTGTTAGTGCCAACCCACTTTTGTGTCACCGCCCTATGTGATTGCTATATAAACTAAGACTGTGGGGGAAAAGGAGACAGCAGAGACAGAAGGAGGGGCAAGACAGAAAGGCAGAGGCAAGACAGAAGGGCAGAGGTAAGACAGAAGCAAGGAGAAGAGACAGAAGCGGAGAGAGAAGATACAGAAGCAAGAGAGAAGACACAGAAACAGAGACAGAGAGAGGTCAGAAGAGACCAGAGGAGAGACTACAGAGACAGAGACAGAGATACAGAGACAGACAGAAGAGAGCACAGTGGCACACACAGGAGCAGAACACAAGGAGGAGCTATCCCAATCCGGTCCATATACAGTGGCTTGAGAACACTGAACATGAGCGGTGAGAGAGAGAGAGAGAGAGAGAGAGAGAGAGGGAGAGAGAGGGAGAGAGAGAGAGATGCTCCCAGAGCCCGTGAACAACAGAACGCAACACACCATCATCACTCCCTCCCGAGAGCGCGCGTTTGTAATTTTTTACAATCGAATATGTCACAGGTAGCTTGCCAGGCTTTGCCAAGTGAACGAGATACTCTCAGTAGCTTGCTGGGATCTCTGAGAGGAAAACTCATTAAAAAATCCTCAACAAAATCTTAGTGAACAAAATCCAATAACATATCAAAAGATTGTATACCAAAATCAAGTAGAATTCATCCCAGAAACTCAAGAATGGTTTAACATATGCAAATTAACCAATAAAAGGCAAGGATTTCCACTATCTACATTATCACTCAATTAGAAGTCCTAGCCAGAGCATCAGGCAAAACAAAGACATCAACGGGATTCAAATTAGAAAAAAGTCAAATTATCATGATTTGCAGATTGCGTGAAAATATACATAGAAGAGTGTTTCCTAAAAGGGTTCTATAAGCAATAAACCAATACAGCAAAGTAGGTAGATAAAGTCAACACATAAAAATATGTTGCAATCCTATATTCAAATAATGAACTAGAAGAGAAAGGGATAAAGCAGTCAACCCAGTTCTAAATGGTGTCCAAAGACATCAAGTACCTAAGAATGAACTTAATAAAATATATGGAATAACTATGCCATGAAAACTATAAAGCACTTAAAATAAGAGAGAGATAGAAGAAAACTTTAGAAGTGGAAAAATGTCTCATGTTCTTATATTGGAAGCATCGTTGTCAAAATGATCACCCTACCTAAGTTACTATATAGATCAATGCAGTCCCAATGCAAATCCCACTGACATTCTTCAAGGACTTTGAAAGCTAAGCAATAAAGTGCATGGGACCATTATAATACCTCAAACAGTTAAAGCCATATTGATAAATAAGAAATTGGGAGGTATCTCATTATGGCATTTAAAGCAATAGTATAAATCTATAGTGATTAAGAAAGCATGATATTAGAATAAGGGTAAGCTCTCTGATCAATGGTTTAGAATGAAATAACTAAAGACAATTTCCTATATCTATTCTCAATTAATTTTTTACAAAGGAACTAGGTACATGAAGTGGAGTAATGATAACTAAAAATAGTGTGGGAAAACTGGAGAGTAACGTAAAAAATGAGTTGGATCCATATTTCATACCATAGCACTGCACTGTCGTCTCATTAATTTGCCTGAGTGGGCACCAGTAATGTCTCCATTGTGAGACTTGTTGTTACTGTTTTTGGCATATCGAATACACCCCAGGTAGCTTGCCAGGCTCTGCCGTGGGGGCGGGATATTCTCAGTACCTTGCCAGGCTCTCAGAGGGATGAAGGAATCAAACCCGGATCTACCGAGTGCAAGGCAAATGCCCTACCTGTTGTGCTATCGCTCCAGTCTGGTTCTCCATGTACCACCAGGAATAATTCCTGAGTGCAGAGCCAGGAATATCCCCTGAGCATTACCAGGTAAGGGTAAGCGCCCCTTCCCCCCACATGCCAAAACAAACCAATAAAATAACATTAAAGTTTTTCTAGTTATTTTACAAAGCAATGAGTGTTTAAAAGTGAGAACAGAGCAAAGTAACAGAGTAGAGTTTCCATAATGACTAGTCATGATCAGACTTCAGTATGTGCTTTTTTTTTTTTTTTTTTTTTTTTTTTTTTTTTTGGGTCACATCTGGCGATGCACAGGGGTTACTCCTGGCTCTGCACTCAGGAATTACCCCTGGCTGTGCTCAGGGGACCATATGGGATGCTGGGAATCGAACCCGGGTCGGCCGCGTGCAAGGCAAACGCCCTCCCGGCTGTGCTATCGCTCCAGCCCCCAGTATGTGCTTTTTTTGAGTTAACATCTCTATGCACATGTATGAACACATACATGCAAGGTATCCATTTTGTGTCTTAGAAACTAGGAGACAATTTTGGAAGGGTTAGATAGTACTTATGGGATCTCAATCATTACACTCTTCTGAAGATTCTTTCAACTAAGGTTATCACAATAAGCCCATGTATAACTATAAATATTTGCCAGGACAAAAAAATATATCTCTTTTAATTAACTTGATAGTTATTTTTTTAGTGTTTTCAAGCTTTAATAAAATATATACCAATTCCAAGTATCAAACATGAAATTAAAATTCAAATCCATGGGTTTACTCTTCATAAGCACTAAAATTAAATTCTGTTCACGGAATCCTATGTAAGTTACTTTTAATTTGGACAATGCATTCAGAGATGAGTTGCAATTAGAAGGACTAGTGTTCATTGAATGCATCGAATTTAAAAAATCATCTAACATTTCAAAACCACACATAAAGAAACCTGAAAAGTTTACTATTACTAAAGTTATTCGGGACAACATTATCCTGCAGATAAAAATACATTTCTTATATGTACATGTAGATTCCTACATGAAAGAAAGGATTCAGTTTCAAATAGAAAAGGACTGCCCCTTGAATTCAACGAGGTCTCAGATTGTCAAACTGATGTAATTACCAGGGCAAGGAGAACTGAAATTGGAAGAATACAAGTTAAAGTGAGGATACAAGTTCAGTCACCTGCTCCTGAATAGTGGTAGAATTGAGCGAGGAGTAAGCAGGAGACCAAGTAGAAGGAAGACTTAGAAGAAGGGCAAAGAATGCCTCAACTTTGACCAGAAAGGATCCGAGAACCAAGCAAAGCTGAGATCAGATGATACAGCTGCCGTGAGATGCTTGAAACTAAAATTTGATAGCTGACGGTTACAGAAACTCAATAAAATCATCTTAAAATGAAATTAGACAAAGCATCGAAAATTGCATCAAGAAACCAATATTACATGACCAGATAGCTCAACATGGCATTGGCATTTTAAAAAACTTCCCCAGATAACAAGTCACCAGAAGACCTCGGTTTCGGATCACAGTCTTTGAAGCTTACGCAAGTCCCTGACTGTCTAGGAGAGACAGCACAAGGCTCCGCAGAGAAGCTCTGCCGAGCTGTGTGAGTACCAGAAACTCCTGGACAGGCCCTGGATCCTGGATTCTTCAAAGTGAGGGAACTGCACCAGGCTTCTTCCAAGCAAAAACACTTGATCGTTTTGTTGACCATGAATTAAATTGGGGTTGTCAAAAACAACCCCAACTTAGGCGGGGAAGGTGAAGGGTTGAAGTTAAGCAAGATAAAGGAAAATCACAGAAATTTCATGCAAGGGTAGAACATTCAAGTTCTTTGTTTTCTAATTAATACTGTATGTCAAAGTAGCATGTAAACCAAATTTGCCAAACAAAAAAAAAAGTTTTCTCATCCTCAACAGATGAGAATGACTGCAGCACTTGTGATCTTTGATCACCATGAACTACTCACACTAAAAGACTTAGAAATGTTCGAAGAAAATAAATTAACCTTGAAACAAAGAAGAAGATGTTTTGGTCAAACTTCAAACATGAATTATCAGAAATTAATTAAACAGTAAACCCCCAACAGGTTAAAGATAAAAGGAGGCCCTAAAGGGTCTCTATAGGAGCTAATATACACACAAGTGAGTGTCATTTTTTTATCCTAGTTTATTAAATATTGCTTATTTGGGATGTATTTATAACAACTCCCAGAACATTTTTCATGTAAGGTTTCAAAGCAATCATATTAAAATACAGCTTCAATATAAAGTTTATCGCAGTTTTACAGTATTCAAAAATGACATACCTGCCTTAAAAAAAAATCAAAACCAAAAAAAAAGAACTGTTACACCCAAAACATAAGAAAACAATTAAATAAACAAGTTTGGCATTTCCATAACTTTATAGTATAAAACAGAATATTAAACCTACCACTGGCAAGCGGACACTGGTGTATTTCCAAATTTGAAATGGAAATGTGCAGCCATTTCAACACGCTATACAAGTTCACTATACAAAAGATGATATTTTTGATGGAACAAGTGCACCCTGAAATTTTTTGCCAGCTTAGATTATTGAATTCTTAAAAGTCAAAAAAAGTCCTTTTTCTTTTTAAAATTGAAGGCTGAATTCAAATGTTTGCTTTTTTTTTGTTTGTTTTTGTTGTTTTGTCACTTTTGTCAACCTTCCTGGTTAAAAAACAATATTGTCTATGGACGCCCACCAGGGGGCAATGTAAGATTAGTCATTAAATCACGAACAGCTGCAAATATTGTGCACTCACGTTGTCGCGGTGGGTTCATCTCTGCAAACCTCTTCAGAATGTTGCTGACCATCATGGGAGCAGCAACAGAAGAGTTCTGCTGCCTGGGAATGTCTGCCTGCTGGGTGGTACCTGAAGCCATGTCATAAATGATGGGAACTATAATACTAACAGGTTCTTGGGGAGGAACCGACATTTTCTGAGTTAGCTGCAGAAAGAATAACATTTTGGATTTCAGCACCACAGCAGGCGTCCCAGGAGGTGCAATGGGCGGTGCACTGGGAGGGACTGTCAGGCAAAACTGAACATTCCATTTTAGTTGTGCTGCCTGGTCGGGGAACAGCTCTAGTTTCATAATATGCACACAGTCCCGGAGGATGTGTGTGGGAGCTCCTAGCAGCTTGGTGAAGGCTATTAACGTATTGGCTTTGAATGGAGGTCCTGCAACCCTTGTTTCAAAGAACTTCTCCAAAACTTGCAGCTCATCAGGTTCCCACTCCCTGGCATTCTCAGGGGTCACTTTGAGCTGAAGCGTTTGGTTGGTTTTCGGACTGAGGGCTACTCTGCATTTCAGTGCATCCGTCTTGAACATGATCACTCCGGGTTCATTGGAATTTATCAGCTGTAGCGTTTCCTGCTGAATAATCCTTTGAAGGTGTTGCCTCATGATGACCGATCCCAGGAATCTCTCAAGTGGAGAACACAGGTAACTGCCAGCCAGGCCAGGCCCGAGGCCTGGAGTTGGAGAGGGTAGCAGTAAAATGTTCAAGGCACTGTGAGTGAGGATGGTGGGAATGGAAGCTGCCCAGGAACGCTGAGGTAGTCTACGAGGTGGAGGCATCTTGGTTGGCATTCCCTGGGAACTGGTTCCATCTTTGGGGGAATGGGAAGCATCTGGAACTGGAGAGTGTAGTGAAGGATTGGCTGGTGACATTCCAGGCATGCGTGTTGCTGATGATGGGCCAGACACTTGAGGAGACCCTGGCCAGTTTCCTGCTTGTCCACTAGGTGACACCATTGTGTATGGAGAACTGGGATCTAGGGTTCCTGGAGACTGCGTGTGCATCATAGAGGGAGACTGGTTAACTGCACTATGATAAGATGTAGGAGGCGAAGTAAGTGGATAAGCGCCTGAAGATCCAGGTTGCTTGGGGTATGGCTGTTCCTGCGGTGGTTGGAGCTGGGAGATTAAAGAATCCATCATATCCCCTCCGATGGGAGAAGGGGGATTATCGTCTTCATTGACAGACCGTCTTCGAGCATCCTGATTGCTGTCAACAAACATATTCAGGAATGTCTTTAGTCCTGGTGCAGGATAAAAACCTTCAACTAATTTGCTATTATCAAAAAGACTATAAGCACCGTCCCGTATTGCCACAACTCCTTGACTACGGCAGTAAATATCAATGCAATACACGTTCCTAAAAGCCAGTCTGATGTGGGTGGAGGACTGTGGCAGAATGGAGAAGCACTGGTATGCAGTGTTGGTTCTATAGGTTAAGCCCAAAACCGGCACAGTGGGAAGTTTGTTGATGGCATTTAACGGAGCCTGAGTATCAAACAGTACCTGTAGCAATTGAACGACATTTGGTGTTTTATTGAACATTTCTTGGAGCTGGTGGAGAATGGTATTGTGACAATTACTGCAACCTGAGTTTGGGCCAACAGTTCCCAAAGAAATGTGAAATTTCTGATGAATGGAATTCCACTGGATAGTAACTGAGCTTCCTTTGGTGGTTCCATAACACAAGATAAGTTTCCGGTAATTATATATACGAACTTCTGAGAAAATATTCAGATGAGCCGGTATGTCTGGTAGAGAACGTGCAAATTCTAACACACATTCATATAACCGTGCAATGCTACTCCAGTCATTAAGGAACATTTCAACCACTTTTTTACCACCAACTGGTTCAGACAGCAGGTTTTCATACATCAGATAAACATGTCGGGAAGATCCTTGCTTCCTGGTAGAAGTGCCATTAAGTGGACAGTTTGCAAACACTAACTCTACCACCCAGATCCGGTTATTCCGACCTTGTAATCGGAAAGTGCAATCAAGCAGAGAGCGGTCCAGAGCCTTCTGGGTTTCCTCACTGACACCTTTACAGGCAGGAATTTTCAACAAGCGGATTGCATAGCTGAAGCCATCGCCTTCCAAATGCACGCCTTGATGTGGAATATCCAAATTGGACAGCTCCAACCGAAGTCCTATAAATGGCACATTTGTATCACACATAGCAACAAAGTGAGCGAGAACTTTATTGAAGGCACTCGTTTCTACTGTTTGTTTGGTTTTTTTGAGTTCTACTGGACAGAGATCATCAGACAACTTGCGCTTCTTACCAGTTTGGGGAGGTTTCCCATTTTTTGCACGGAAGACAAAATCTTGGATGTTTTCTTTGAACTGCTGAAGCAGGAGTGCTGTGACAGGGCCGTCTTCATGATCGGAGGCATTCACAGACATGAAGTAGTACTTGTATGTCAGCTGAGTGGGTTTATTAGGAACTTCTAACATTTCCACCACAATGTAGTACTGTGGAAGACGGGTGAGTTTAACGTAGAGCTTATTCTTAGAAAGACTTCCAATAGGATGGGTTGCATAATTGGACAGCTGCAACGTTTCAGTGGTTATTGTAGGCAGATGTTTTATAGATTGTTTGCAGCGCTGTTGACCAAGCCAAAACTTAAGTTGTTGAATCCAAGGAATGATACGTTTCATATCGTCGTTCACAGATTTTTCCATGTCATCCAGTGTGGACTGGTCAAGTCCATAAAGCATCAATTGGAACATTCCAGAATGCAAATCCACAAAAATGTGTAGACACTCCGAATTACCACAGGGCTCCAAGATAGGAACAACAAGAGCTGGAAGTGTAGTCTGTATGGAAGAGTTCTCATTGGCATTGAAGTCTTTGAGAATGGTTTTTAGTTCCTGGAGCTTCTGATGGGCTCTTGCATGTACACTGTCAATCAGGAGTTTCTCTATCGATAAGTGATCAATCTTCATGGCTCTTTCTATTAATTTAGAATCACAACTTGGCAGAGGAGGATCATGAAAAATTTGTAAGGGCTTGGAAACATCAGTCTCATCGATTTTAATTGTAACTTTATGAACAGATGCCAGTCCAATTTTTCTCCCAAGAATTTGTTGATTCCAAACTGAGAGCGTGAGGCACTTTCCAGCATGGTACCTTTCCACCTGCACCAGGTCTCCCCAGCGCTCTCGGATTAACAACAGGGTTTGGGAATGCAGCACTTCCAACTGAAGTGATAAACAGAAAGAATGGAGGCAACTGTACATGTCCTGAAGAGGTTTCTCATCAGCAAAAAGTCTAGACTGCACCAGTTGATGGATAAAGTTGATTTGCATACTATGAACTAGTGCTCCTCCATCTCCTGTTTCCTTATCCTCCACCAGAATTTCTAGCTTAAGGAGACGCCATGGAACATCAGGGTCATCTCCCATCACGGTCAAAGTAGCTTCAAACTCTCCTTCAACTAGAAACTTCACCCGGCCATTTGCAACTGTAAGATTTGCCAGCTGAGGAGGCAGATCTGTAGTAACCAGACGGTGTCTAAGAATCTGGTTCAGTTGGTGAAGTGTGGCTTGTTTCTCAAATTTGGTAATTGGGTCTGGAGGAATAATTTTATCCCTAATGCAGGTGGGCAGTCGTGGATAAGACCCAGTAGTCAGTACATCAATAGCATATGGGATGGCAAAACTAGGCAAGCGAGCATGGACCAAGGCATCTCTAGCTAACGAGGCCAGGCAATCAGCAGTGTCCACAAACAGGACGGCTTGCTGATCTAAAAAGCTTGATACCATCGCACATTTTTCCACTCTGCCAGCATTATTGGCCCATTTTACTAAAGCTAATAATCGAACAAAGAGTTGACGTGTCCGGCTAGCAAAGTGCACTATCTCTATTTTCCTTTCTACATCAGACTTCCCTGGTAGGAGGTCGGTCAGAACCAGGAGCTCCGAGTAGGCCCGATGCAGCAGAATTTCGATCAGCGTGCTCAGCTGGTAACCGGGGCTGGCCTCCGCCGCCGCCGCTGCCGCCGCCGCCGCCGCCGCCGCCGCCGCTGCCGCTGCCGCCGCCGCCGCCGCCGCCGCCGCCGCCGCTCCAGCCGCCGCCGCTCCAGCCGCCGCTGCCGCCGCCGCCGCGGCTCCAGCGGGTTGTGGCGCCGGGGCTGATGCGGAGCCACCGCCGCCTCCCCCGCCGCGTCCCGGCCGGACCAGCTGGTGGTTCTCCAGCTGCACGGGCGCCATGGCGGCGCAGAGCCAGGCCCGGAGCTGCGGCACCCGGTGCGGCCCTCGGGGTCCTCCGGAGCGCTCGGTCACCGCGCCGGAGGGGGCGCGGCCTGAGACACCGCCGCCGCCTAGCGCTGGGCCCGCCCAGAACCGGAAGCCCTGCGCCGCCGCGGAGGCCCGCCCCCAGGAAGGGCGGAGCCCGCGGGCCCACTTGATTGGTTATTATTTATTTAGCTTTTATTTGTAGTGAAAATCTAGCCTGTTTAAATGTTTCAGGTCTGCCATTTTGAGTTGAAATTATATTATTTTCAGCATCTAATCATTACTATCTTCAAGCTTTATTTGAAGAAAGAATATGCTGCACCTTCAGTTACAGGGAAGATAAGAAAATAGGGAACCGGAAGAAATAACCATGATTGAAAGATTGGCAAAACAGAAAAAAACTTTCATATCAGTGTCATAGTTTATTATTGATCCAATAAGTTCAGCCGCTTCATTTAATAATTACTTACTAAGTTTGGCCAATACGGAAAAATATGACTAAATAATCACTAAACCAACAGTAAAATTATTTCTCAGAACATGAGTACAGCCTGTATTTTATATCTGCCTGTAGGACTTAATGTATTTTGCAATAATGCTTTATATTGATTTACTTATACGTTAAAAGTCATGGTGCATAGAATAATTAATTGAAAGTAGGTGTACAATAACAATTTATTAGATAAAATTGATTTTTCATGTAGAAGAATGTCTCAAGATAACTTACAGTACATTTAGTGTATCAAAGATTTTAATATTAATAAATTTAGTGCAAAACAAATTATTTCATGATTATACAGTTTCAGGACATGAGGGGTCAACATAAATGCATTAACAGGAAAAGCATTTTTTGAACAGAATTTCTTGGTGAAAAATCTCAAAATTTTACTTACCTTTATTATAAACAAGAAGTTTATTTTAGAAAACACATAAAGAGTTATCTAAGTTTTTCTAACCAAAATCCCTGAATGATAGTAGCAGTGAGGGAAGCAGAAACATAATCTTATGATTATGATTTAATCATATAATCATAATCATATAAGGTTATGAGTTCAGTGTTAGAAAAAAACATGTGCTTGTTCTGGAGCACTGAGAACTGTGGCAATATTATGGCAACCTTAACCTATAAAAATGTATGATTTCTGAGCACTCCACGAAGAAGACATTCCTCATCTCTCTGATTCTATTGATTCTGTTATCTGAATTATCACATGACTAGAAACAAGGCTAATTAAAAATCCTAAAATGATCTTTGAGCATTCAAATGAAAGGAAGTTTCTCAGGTCTTTTACTTTACATTTTAAATGATTAAATTTCATGACAGAGAGGCTTAAGACTACGTATCTGAGCTAAATGATAAATAGGTTGAGAGTGTAAAGAAAATTTCTTGAGGGAAATTAAATGCTACTTCATAACTAAACAGATAACATAATAAATAAATACCATGCTCAAGCAAAATAGTCATTGCTGATAGTTTTCTTGATCTAAACAGATGATCAAACCAGTCATGATATTCCCTTAAATCAAATCTTAAGCAAGAACAAGGCTTTATTTTATTCAATTTTATGAAAGCTGAGGCTGGAGCGATAGCACAGCAGGTAGGGCGTTAGCCTTGTATGTGGCCCACCTGGGTTTGATTTCTCCGCCTGGCAAGCCACTGAGAGTATCTCATCCCCATAGCAGAGCCTGGCAAGCTACCTGTGGTATAAGATATGCCAAAAACAATAACAAATCTCACAATGGAGATGTTACTGGTGCCCGCTCAAGCAAATTGATAAACAACGGATGACAGTGATACAATGACAATGATAAAGGCTGAGGAGGGTAAGGACATTTTAGGAGAAAGGTCTGAAACTAAAAGAGTTCCCTTAATGAGATTTTAGGAAGCAAGCCTCTCTATAGCACAAAAATGCAAGTGTTACATGAAAGTGCAGCAGATTATTCAGAAAATCTAGCTAAGATCATTGATGAAGTTGACTACACTAAAAACGTTTTTTATGTATCAAAAACACTGGAAGAGGGGCTGGAGTGATAGCACAGCGGGTAAGGCGTTTGCCTTGCACGCAGCCGACCCGGGTTCTAATCCCAGCACCCCGTATGGTCCCCTGAGCACCGCCAGGGCTAATTCCTGAGTGAAGAGCCAGGAGTAACCCCTGTGCATCGCCGGGTGTGACCCAAAAACCAAAAAAAAAAAAAAAAAAAAAAAAAAAACAACAACACTGGAAGAATATATAACCTAGGACTTTCAAAACTGAAGAGGGCAAATTAATCTCTGGCTTCATAACTCAAAGAACAGGTTGACTTTCTTATTGGCTTAAGCTAGTGGTGGCATTAAGTTGAAACCAATGCTCTGTTACCATTCTGAATGGTAACTACATAAGACCTATGCTAAGTCTCCTTTGCCTCTGGTCGATAAGTGGAGAAACAAAGTTTGGTGTTAAGGCATTTGCCTTGTTTATAATATGCCTTATTTACAATATATCTGTTTATAATATGGCGTGTGAGTATTTTTAATTTCACTGTTGATACATTTCTTTTAGAAAAATATTTTTTAAGATATTCCTGCACATTTCCTCAATCATATACCACTTACCTCATTAAGATGGTATAAATCATACTAAGCTTGATTTTATCAATATTTGAGAAAGAAAATGAGTGTACAGAATACAGAAAATTCTCGATACTTGTGAGTTGAATACTGTTGATTGAATGAGTGGTAAACAACTTAATGACCCTATTGCATAGCACAATTTTGTTCAAATGCATTAGAAAGTGTAGGACACAGATACAGGTGTTGCCTGGTTACTGTATATATTGTATGAACATGAATTAACAAAAGAATCATAAAATCTTGAATAATATTTTTATGGAATGGTGTTTCAGTCCCTGTGAATGGTTTATGCCATTTGTCTGAGAGGATTTCTTTGTGTTATTCTTTGAACGGCTTCTTTTACTTCCTTGTTCCTCAAGGTATAAATAATAGGATTCAGAGCAGGCGTGACTACCGTGTACATAAGTGCAGTTGCTTTGTCTGTTTCTGGAGTGTGCGCAGACTTGGGTTGGAGGTAGGTGAACAGGGCAGTTCCATAGAACAGAGAAACAACCAGGATATGAGAAGAACAAGTGGAGAAAGCTTTGCGCCTGCCAGCCGCCGAAGGAATTTTCAAGATGTTCACAAGAATACGCACATAGGAGCATAGAATGAGGAGACAGGGACTCATAATGAAGAGCACAGAGATAAAAAACATCACAATCTCATTGTGGGAGGTATCAATACAAGCCAGTTTCACTACGGGCATTATGTCACAAAAAAAGTGCTGAATGGTTCCTGTTCCACAGAAGGGCAAAGAGAAGACCCAGGTGATCTGGGCGGACTCCACCACTATCCCAGTGATCCAAGACGTTGCAGCCAACTTCAAGCACACAGGAGGACTCATCAGGAGAGTGTAATGTAGTGGATAGCAAATAGCGACAAAGCGGTCATAGGCCATTGCAGCCAGCAGACAGCATTCTGTCAGCCCTAAGATGGCAAATATATACATCTGAGCTGCACAGCCCCCCACACTTATGATCTTGTCCTTCACCAGCAGGTGCACCAACATCTGAGGCACCACGCTAGTGATATAGCACATCTCCAGAAATGAGAGGTTAACCAGGAAGAAATACATGGGGGTGTGGAGGGAAGGGGTCACCCAGATCAGGCAGATGATGATGAGGTTTCCACCCACAGTAAACAAATAGATGATCAAAAACACGACAAAGAGCAGAGGCTGTAACTCTGCAAGGGAGGAAAAAGCCACAAAGGTGAATTTTGTGCAGAGGGTTTGGTTTCCATACATTGCAGGCTCAGAGTCAGACATCTCTGGGGACAAAAGAGAGGGAGAGTTAGCCATGACAGGATTCCTGGCCAGAGTGGTAGTACAGCAGGTGCTAGTTTCACACATGTCTGAACTGGGTTTGATCCCTTGCATTCCATATGGTCCCCCCAGCCCACCAGGAGTATTTCCTGAGCACAAAGCCAGGAATAAGAACTGAGCACTACTGGATTACAACCACTCTCCTACAAAAAAGAATCAATTAAAGGAACTCAGACACCTAACATAAGTTTATTAAACTTTAACCAAGCAGTTTTCCTAGGATGAATAGTCTAATATAAGAATCTGTCACTGCACTGTAGCACTGCCATCCCGTTGTTCATCGATTGGCTCTAGCAGGCACCAGTATTGTCTCCATTGTGAGACTTGTTGTTACTGTTTTTGGTATATTAATATATCAATATTGGGTAGCTTGCTAGGTTCAGGCGTGCAGGCAGGAATACTCTTGGTAGCTTGAATTTTTACTAGGTCTTTCAATTGCCCTTTTAAAATGAATGCAATATGCCTGCTGATTTTGAATAGCAAATCTTAGTCTATTTAATAGAAATTATATAAACAATGACTTCATGTTACATAATGATATATATTTGTTATTATCTGAGTAACACTAGTCATATGCATAGGTTATTATGTGATTAATGTGTGGGGGCACTCTAAATGTAAAAAGTCACAAGAAATCAAGTGCATGGAATAAAATGAAATTGGTGCCCTATTCTGTTCTGAATGTTGAGTGAAAGATAAAGGTGTCCTATTCTTTTAAATTCAGTTAAGAGATTGGAAGGGAGTAAATTTTTAGCCATTTAATTATTTATTTTTATACCTATTTTTCTTCTTTAGCATGAAGTTGGCGGTGGGGAAGGACATCAGGGTTCAATTCCTCCGTCCCTCTCAGAGAGTCCAGCAAGTTACCAAGAGTATCCCTTCCACATGGCAGAGCCTGGCAAGATAACTGTGGCATATTCTATTTGCCAAAAACAGTAACAACAAGTCTCACAATGGAGATGTTACCAGTGCCCGCTCAGCAAATTGATGAACAACGAGGTGACAGTGTGACAGTGCTATACCCATTTTTACTTAAAAGGGTAAGGCAATAGAATTCATAGAAAACAATTAGAATTCATAGAAAATTAAAAGCACAGAATTTTCATTCCACATACTCAAGCATAATTTTTCAAAGAATGATGTAAAGAAAAACATACCTAGAATCACAATATGAGCTTCCTTTTCTTTGTTGAGCTTCCTGGCTTGCTGTGATCCAAAGTATAAAATGGTAATGGGATCCTAAGTATTTCTATTTTGACTTGATACCACAGGGATTACATTTACTGCATGGTTTAATTATATTTTTCTCAAGAGGTATTTACTTAGAAACAGCAATTAACATTCAATGTCTAACATGGTTATCATTTTTAATTATTTTCCAGAGGTCATGTATTGTTAGTTTGGCATTATTTAAGCATCAAGGTGCAAATCTAAAACTTTTTGAAGATTCCCATCATGCAAATTGAAACAATTATTGAAATTTATGCATATTTGTTATTATAATCCTGTGGGTTTTGGTGGGGCCACATTTGATGTACTCTTGGTTCTGTGCTTAGGCATCACCCTTGGCATGGCTTGGGGAGTCACATGGGATGCCAGGGATTGAGTGAGGGTCAGCCACATGAAAGGCAACAGCCCTTTCTGTGCTATGTCTGTAGTGCTGTATTATCTCTCTAGACCTGGCTTGTGTACTTGTGATATCAATATTTACAGTGCAGGATAGAAAAAAATAGGCTACACAAACACCACAAATAGTACCGACTTTTTGAATTATTACAATTAAATTTTAGCAGCACTCATAAATAGTTCTGGTTGAGGAAATTCCAAATTTCTAATATGATTAATTCAAATAATTTATCAAAGTTATGAGCTATTTTATACTATCCTAAAGATGTTAAAGTATATTCATTCTCAAAAATCACAATTGCTTCATGTAGATCACATTTTTTTTCCTTTTGGGTCACACCTGGTGATGCACAGGCATTACTCCTGACTCATGCACTCAGGAATTACTCCTGGTGGTGCTCAGGGCACCATATGGGATGCTGGGAATCAAACGTGGGTTGGCCTCATGCACAGCAAACTCCCTACCTGCTGTGCCATTGTTCTAGCCCCCAAGCACATTTTGTTTAGTAGAATTGAGTATGTCTTACTCAATCTGCTCAGTATAAGTAAATGTGAGCCATGAGCAGAGTCAGGACGAAGCCTTGAGTGTTACCAGGTGTGGTACAAAAACAAACAACAGCAGCAAAAAGAATTAAAAAAATCTCCTACGTATAACTAAATTTACCAATGTATAAATATTTTAGAATACATGAAAGATCATATTTATGTTGCAAATGGCATATAATGAAGGGCATGCAGTTAGGAAAGGAAAAGATCAAGCTATCACTATTTGGAGATGATTTGATATTATACTTAGAAAATTCTAAAGACTACAAAAAAGCTCCTAGAAACAATAGGTTTGTATAGTAAAGTGGCTACAAAATCAACACCCCCATGATGTCCAAGGCTTTCCTATATACAAATAATGAAAGAGATATTAAAAAACAATCCCTTTGCACAATAGCACCTCAGAAAATCAAGTACCTCGGAATCAGCTTAACTAAAGAGGTGAAGGACCTATACAAATAAAATAACAAAACACTATTTCAAGAAATGAGAGGACACTAGAAAATGGAGACACATCCCATGCTCATGAATTGGGAGGATTAACATTATCAAAATGGCAATACTCTCCAAAGAACTATACATATTTAATGTAGTCCCTATAGGGATACCCATGACATTCTTCAAAGAAATAGATAAAAAGCTCCTGAAATTAATATAGAACAATAAACTCGCATGAATAGCTAAAGCAGTATTGGGGAAAAAGAAGATGGGTGGCATCAGTTTCCCCAACTTCAAACTGTACTACAAAGCAGTAGTAATTAGAACAGCGTGGTATTGGACTAGAAACAGACCCGCAGACCAATGGAACAGAGTTGAGTATTCTGTCACAGACTCTCAAATATATGATCACTTGCTCTTTGATAAAGGAGAAAGAAATGTGAAGTGGAACAAGGAAAGCCTCTTCACCAAGTGGTGCTGGGAAAACTGGACAGCTACCTGCAAAAAAAATGAACTCTGACCTCTGTCTAACACCAGCACAAAAGTCAGATCAAAGTGAATTAAAAACCTCAATATCAGACCTGAATCCTTAAAGTAATGGAGGAAAATATAGGCAGACATTGAAGCTAAAAGGATCTTTAAGGATGAAACCCTACTGACCAAGCAAATGGAAACAAACATAAACAAATGGGACTACATTAAACTAAGAAGCTTCTGAACCTCAAAAGAAACAGTGACCAAAATACAGAGAGAGTCCACAGAATGGGAAAGAATATTTACCCAATACCCATCTGATAAGGGGTTAATAGTCAGGACATACAAGACACTAGTAGAATTATATAAGAAGAAGTTATCCAACCCTACCAAAAAATGGGGAGAAGAAATGAACATAAGCTTCATCAAAAAAGAAATACAAATAGCTAAAAGGCACATGAAAAAAAATGCTTAACATCGCTAATCATCAGGGAGATGCAAATCAAAACAACAGTGAGATATCATTTCACACCACAGAGACTGGCACACATTCAAAAGAACAAAAGCAACCAGTGCTGGCGTGGACGTGGGAAAAAAGGGATGCTCTTTCACTGTTGGTGGGAATGCTGACTGGTCCAGCCTTTCTGGAAAACAATATGGACATTCCTTCAAAAACCAGAAATTGAGCTTCCATATGACCCCGCAATACCATTTCTGGGAATACATCCTGAGGGTGCAAAAAAGCACAGTAGAAATGACATCTGCACCTATATGTTCACTGTAGACAGAACCTAGAAACAACCTGAGTACCCTAGAACAAACAACTGGTTAAAGAAACTTTGGTACAACTACACAATGGGATACTATGCAGCTGTTAGGGGAGATGAAGTCATGAGATTTGCTTATAAATGGATGGACATGGAGAGTACTATGCTAAGTAAAATGAGTTAGAAAGAGAGGGACAGACATAGAAGCACTGCATTCATTTGTGGAATACAAAATAATATTATATGAGACTGACACCCAAGGACAATAGAGACAGGGCCAGGAATATTGCTTCATGGTTGGTCGTCTGCCTCATGAGCTGGGGGAGAAGGCAGCTGGACTAGAGAAGGGATCACTAAGTCAATGATGGTTGGAGGGATCACTCCAGATGGAAGATCTGTGCTGAAAGTAGATAAAGGACCAAACATGATGATCTCTAGGTATCTGTATTGTAAACACAGCGGGTAGAGCGTTTGCCTTGCATGCGGCCGACCCACGTTCGATTCCTCCATCCCACTCAGAGAGCCCGGCAAGTTAGAGACTATCCCACATGCATGGCTGAGCCTGGCAAGCTACCCGTGGCATATTCAATATGCCAAAAACAGTAACAAGTCTCACAATGGAGATGTTACTGGTGCCTGCTAGAGCAAATCAATGAACAATGGGATGACAGTGCTACAGTGCAATGTACATCCTAAAATGTCCCAAAGCATAGAGAGAGAGTATGGGAGAAATTGTCTGCAGTAGAGGCAGGGAGAGGGGTGGGTTTGGGGTGTGGGGCATACTAGGGATATTGTTGGTGGAAAATGTGCACTGGTGTAAGAATGGGTGTTTGATCATTGTATGACTGAAACTCAAACATGAAAGTTTTATAACTGTATCTCACAGTGATTCAATTAAAAAATAGAAATTGCTTATCAGTAGCTTAAAAATATAATTAAAGCAAATAATTCAGTATATAGCTATCTTAAAAAGACAGTTTAAATATATAATATATTGTTTATTTCATTCATTTTTGGTATTTATTTAGGGGGAGACAACACCCAGCAGTGTTTAAGGCTTTCTCCTGGCTCTGTACTCAGTGACCACTACTGGCAAGGCATGAAAGGCCATATGGGATGCCAGGGATCAAATCTGGACTAGAAAGAAGCATTCAAGGCAACACCCTACACACGGTACTATTGTTCTGGCTCCTCAGCCCATTTATTTGCCAAAATAAATTCTATATAATAAAAGATCAAAATAAGGCAAACTAGAACAAAATCAAAGTCCTTCAGCTGAATAAAAGATGTAAAGATATGCCACGCAAGATTATCATAAGTGGTGAAATATTTACATTGTACTTGATAATGAATATTATCATTGACCTCTTAGCATCTCTTTTTAATTTTTTATGAGTATTATTTTAATGCAGTTGAATACTTAAATATAAAATTTCTTAATAATATAATAACACATGAATTAAATAAATAAAATGCTAATTGTGGAACTATCCTGAGTTTAATTTGCAAAGAAAATATAAAAACTCATATGTTTAGATGAAAACATGATATTAAACATTTATATTTAAAAATAGTTACCTGAAGCCTATAAAATTCATAATGCAAAGTTCTATCAATTGGCAAAGAAAACATCAACTTAAATATCTTTGACTTTCAGAAATAAGAAATGCAATATAAACTAATTTTAAAGTGAGCAGAAGAAACAAAATTCATCAAAATGGGGAAAGGGTCTAATATACTGTGATGAAGAAATATTGTTACTTTGATGGCAACTTAATTTTGGTCATTTGTGATCTTACTAGTTTTTTGTTTGCTTGTTTTAGGTCATACTCTGTCTAGCAGTGTTCGGGGATTTCTCTTGGCTCTGCATTCAGGCATCATTTCTGGTGGGACTTGGGGGACCATTTGGGGTGCTAGGGATTAAACTTGGCTTGGTGGCATTCAAGGTGAGTGCCTTACCCACTATGCTACCGCTCCGGGCCTGAATTGTGGTAACATATAGAGAGAGGATGTATAAAATTGAACACTTAAATATATGCCATCTTATAAACCAACATTACTTCAATTTAAAAAGACATAGAAATCAACATAAAAATTGAAAATATAAATGAAAAATAATTTTAATAGATCTCAATAAAATCAATAAACTGCTAGCTAAAATGATAGTAAAATTTGTTCAAATAGGAAATGAGTACTCTGAACAAGAATTAACTGCTGAAAGGAGGTAAAGTGATATACATGATAAACTTTCAATACCTTTATTGCAAACCCACAAACCACAATGCCTAAAACGGGGTAGGGAGAGAGAGAGAGAGAGAGAGAGAGAGAGAGAGAGAGAGAGAGAGAGAGAGAGAGAGAGAGAGAGAGAGAGAGAGAGAGAGACAGAGACAGAGACAGAGAGACAGAGAGACAGAGAGAGAGACAGACAGAGAGAGAGACAGAGACAGAGACAGAGACAGGGAGACAGAGAGACAGAGAGACAGAGACAGAGACAGAAGAGACAGAAAGAGAGACAGACAGAGAGACAGAGAAGAAAAATCTGTTATAAATGGCAGGCTTCGGGTGGGGGGGCAGTGTGGCAGGAAGGAAAAAACTGGGAGCATTGGTGGTGGGAAATGTACACGACTGTAGGTTTGTGTTGGAGCATTGTATGATTGAAACCCAATCACTAACAACTTTATAACTACTTATTCCATGGGGGTTTAATAAAAAGAAATTCGTGAAAAGACACAAATGTGCCTATCAGAATGCAAGGGTACAATAATACAGATTAGACTGTCACTGTCACTGTCATCCTGTTGCTCATCGATTTGTTCGAGTGGGCACCAGTAATGTCTCTCATTGTGAGACTTATTGTTACTGTCTTTGGCATCTTAAATCCACCACGGGTAGCTTGCCAGGCTCTGCCGTGTGGGCGGGATACTCTCGGTAGCTTTCCAGGCTCTCCGAGAGGGGCGGAGAAATCGAACACAGGTTCGAATTTGCGTGAAAGGTGAATGCCCTACCGCTGTGCTATCGCTCCAGCCCACAGATTAGACTACAACATTTAAATATTGAAAGAAAAAGTTATATTAAAAATTAATTCGAAGAACTTCAATAACTTGTTTTGTGTATATTTTAAACTTCATACATTAGACAAACTTACTCAAGAGAAAATATAGCCCCCAAATAACCATAATAGACAAATTCATGTATATTATTTGTCATTATATATGAATTATACATAATTATATACATAATTAATTATTAGATAAAACCTTTCTATTTTCTGTCCTAGGTAATTTTTATTGCCAGATACTATCATATACATGAGGAAGAAATAATTCCCGAAGTACACAAACTGAGCTGTAAATGAGTAAGTATGAGGGTCTAATAAAAGCATAATACTATGTTTAGTAGCATGGTATTATGTAACTGAAATTTGTCGAGATAATATAATTTATACTTTCTCATGTCCAAAAGATAAATACAAAGGGAAAAATGAAGAAATAATACCAAAATAACTTGTCCCTTTATTCTATGAGATCTGTTACACTTAAAGCCTAAAGAAAGCGATATGAAAGAAAACTACTGGGAGGTAAATTTAAAAAATAATAAAAAATATTTGTTTTTCTATGAAGACAAATTATTTAAGACTGTTAGAGTAGAAAATTTAGAAATATGGAAAGGGATGCACAGCGGGTAGGGCATTGCCTTGCATGGGGCCGACCCAGGTTCGATTCCTCCATCCCTCTTGGAGAGCCCGGCAAGCTACCGAGAGTATCTTGCCCGCATGGGAGAGCCTGGCAAGCTCCCGGTGGCATATTTGATATGCCAAAAACAGTAACAAGAAGTCTCACAGTAGAGACATTACTGGTGCTCGCTCGAGCAAATTGATGAACAACGGGAGGACAGTGCTACAGTGCTAGAGAAAAGGGATAACGTTTTATTGCCAATTGGATTAACCTCAGCAGTGACTATCACATTTATTTTAGAAGTTTAATAAAGTTTTTATTATTAGCAGCTTAGCAAAAAATTTTTAGAAACATCATAGTGTACTTATTAGAGGATTTTAATAAATCTAGCAAATATTCTTTATTAAAACCACCTCATAATACATGTAGTATTATAAACCAGCGTTTCTCACACTTTTTATGATTCTGGCCCCTTAATTTTCTTCTTGCGACCACCTTGTCCTACAGCTTGCTCCCTGTAGTCTTATGCCATGACCCCATTTATTCAATTTTTTTTAGTTAGTTTGTTTTTGTCTTTTAAAAAAAATTATTAGAGAATCACTGTGATGTACAGTTACAAACTTATGAACTTTTGTGTTTGCATTTCACTCATACAGTGATCTTTTACCCATCCCACCACCAGTGCCCATTCACCTCCACCAATGATCCCAGTATCCCTCTCATCACCCCCCCCATACCCCACCACTCCACCCTGCCTCTGCAGCAGGGCATTCCCTTTTGTTCTCTCTCCTTTTGGGTGTTGGAATAAACTGGGAGAGTCTAGATTTATGATCTCTAGTTGAGAAACTGCGGTGTAAGTTGATATTACATCTATAATTTTTAAAAATTGCTAGGGATACAAAAATATTAGAAGATTTTAAACATACGAAGGGAAAATGTTCTTTAAAACAAAAACTAAATCTATTTTAAATATCAGTAAATATGAATCTGAGTTGTCTAGAAATTTTTGATAGTCCAGATGAAGTCATCCCGGTTCTCATTGATTTGTTCGAGCGGGCACCAGTAACTTCTCTCATTGAGAGACTTATTGTTATTGTTTTTGGCATATATGATACAATCTGGGTAGCTTGCCAGGCTCTGCCGTGCGGGCTTGATACTTTCGGTAGCTTGCTGGGCTCTCCGAGAGGGGCAGAAGAATCGAACACGGGTCGGCCGCATGAAAGGCGAACGCCCAACCGCTGTGCTATCACTCCAGCCCTCCAGATTAAGTATCTATGAAAATTGATTATATATTAATTTCATGAGTCTATTTACCATTTGAAAGATTCTGAACAACGAATTTCTTGACAATAGTGTTAAAACTCAATCAAAATATTAAATAACTAGAAGTTCCTTAACTGGTAACCCAATGCAAAACAAAAAAATAGGATGAAATCAAAAGTATCTATTGAAAATATTAATAGAGATATTGATATCAAAATATCAATTTTAGGAGGAATCCATTTATTCTAAATTCAGAATAAGATAATATTAGTTTTGAGGGCTTAAGTTAATGCAGTGAAAAAATGAAAAACTTCTGTATTGCATAAAGATATAGAAAATCCTAAATAATATGTAAAGTAGCTTTAAAAATTTGTAGAAAATCTAGAAATGTTTCAGAAGACAAGGCTAATATGAAAGTATCAATTATTGATTACATGGACTCATTTATATATACACTATGAAAAATTAAAATTATAAAGATGCCATTTGCAATGAACAAAACATATGTAGAGATGCATTGAACATGTATGTTCAAAAAATAAGAAATATGTAGAGATGCATTGAACATGTATGGCAACAATATGACAATAAAAACTTAAAATATATAGCAAAAATGCTAGCAAAAAGTAAATATCTAAAATAAGGAAAGACTATGTTTAGAAATTAGAATATTCATTGTTAGAATGTCAGCTTTATAAAAAATAAAAGCTTTTCAGAGATTAAGCTTATCTGAAAATTTTCAAGACAATTATAAAATTCTAATGCATGTTCAAATGATCTTTAGTAATCAAAATAATTTCACACAGAAAACAATTTTGTAGGACTTTTATGGTCTATTTTTAATATATAAAGTTCAGTAATTGTGACAGAATGTCACTGGTTTTAAAACATACAGATCAATGAAAGAGTCCAGAACTAGATCCACTTTAATTGGTCAACTGATTTTCAATATACAAGTTCCAATTAAATAAGGATATAACTTTCAATATAGAAGTTCCAATTAAATATGGAAAGGATTGTCAGATTACTATTCTAATAAATGTTATCAGAATCTTTTCAATTCTTATACAGGAAAGTTATCCTTGTGGATCCTTACCTCACCCTTTTAACAAAATTGTCTACAATTGGAACATCTAAATATAAATATAAGGGCCAAAATAATACATTTCTGTAAGAAAGTAGAATTTTCCTTTTAAGAAAAAATGGATTGATGCAGTTTGGAAATGATTTCTTGAAACACAAGAGCCATTAACATACTGGGAGCCAAGTGATAGTGCAGTGGGTAGAGTTCTTGCTTTACACGCATGGGATTCTTTATGGTCCACCTAGCACTGCCAGGAGTAACTCCTGAGTGCAGAACCAGGAGTAACCCCTGAGTAACTTTCCTGAGTGCAGAGCAAGGAGGAACCCCTGAGTCCCCAACCAACCAACCAACCAAAACCCCAAACAACAACAAAAATAAACAAAAATGATCATTGAAATATGATAAACAGCTCAACAAATCGTTCTTTAGAAAAAAATAAATTTTGCCCCTCAAAAGACACTGTAAAGAAAATAAACAGTCAAAAATTAAATAAAACGTTGGTAAATTAAATATTTTCCCTAAAGTCGAGTTTTATAGATAAATTAAAAATGAGGACAAACATCCAATAAAAATGAGCAGAAGATTTGAACAAACTTCTTAATAGGGAGCATGCACTTATAACAAATAAGTACATGAAATATTCTTAACATTTTTAGTCATTAGGGAAGTATAGATTTTTTTGTGAAGCAAATATTTTTATAGAAAGAAATTTACTTAGACAGGACTTGGAGAGATGGTACAGGAGTTAGGATGTTTGACTTCTATGCTCACTACCTACCTTCATTCATGGCGCTCCATATGGTCTCAGAGCCCAGTCAGGAGTGATCTGTGATACTGGTGGTGGGATTGGTATTCAGAAATGAATAACTGTAACTTGATTATGAATAACTTTTTTTTTCTTTTTGGGTCACACTCAGCAACCCACAGGGGTTACTCCTGGCTTTACATTCAGGAATTACTCCTGGTGGTGCTCGGGGGACCATATGAGATACTGGGAATCAAACCCTGGTCAGCCTCATGCAAGGCATACAACCTACAAAGTTATTACACAATATACCATCTCTAATAAAAGAGTATCTAACTTAGAAGTCAAAATTTGTTCAAGCATCTAATTCCTTTCTGATCCCACAAGTTCTTTCTGAACTTATTTGCATTTAAGCTCCACAATAAAAAAAAACAGCTACTTCTTCAGATGTAAATGTTACTAATATAAAACACTTATTTAAAGGATAGTGGTCTAACACAACCCCAAATGTATGATCATCTAATCTTTGATAAGGGAGCAAGAGATGTGAAGTGGAGCAAGGAAAGCCTCTTTAACAAATGGTGCTGGCACAACTGGACAACCACATGCAAAAAAATGGGCGTAGACCTAGACCTGACACCATGCACAAAAGTCAGATCAAAATGGATTAAAGACCTCAACATTAGACCACAAACCATAAGGTACATTGAAGACAAGGTCAGCAAAACCCTCCACGATATTGAAGATAAAGGTATCTTCAAAGGTGACACAGAACTAAGCAATTTAGTAAAAACAGAGATCAACAAATGGGACTACATTAAACTAAAAAGCTTCTGCACCACAAAAGATACAGTGACCAGAATACAAAGACTATCCACAGAATGGGAAAGGATATTTACACAATACCCATCAGATAAGGGTTTGATATCAATGGTATATAAAGCACTGGTTGAACTTTACAAGAAGAAAACATCCAACCCCATCAAAAAATGGGGCGAAGAAATGAACAGAAACTTTACCAAAGAAGAAATACGAATGGCCAAAAGGCACATGAAAAAGTGCTCTACATCACTAATCATCAGAGAGATGCAGATCAAAACAACCACAAGATACCACCTCACACCACAGAGACTAGCGCACATCCAAAAGAACAAAAACAACCGCTGTTGGAGAGGATGTGGGGAGAAAGGGACCCTTCTACACTGCTGGTGGGAATGCCGACTGGTTCAGCCCTTCTGGAAAACAATATGGACGATTCTCAAAAAATTAGAAATTGAGCTCCCATTTGACCCAGCAATACCACTGCTGGGAATATATCCCAGAGAGGCAAAAAAGTATAATCGAAATGGCATATGCACATGTATGTTCATCGCAGCACTGTTTACAATAGCCAGAATCTGGAAAAAACCCGAATGCCCTAGAACGGATGACTGGTTGAGGAAACTTTGGTACATCTACACAATGGAATACTATGCAGCTGTTAGAAAAAAGGAGGTCACAAATTTTTTATTTAAGTGGATCGGCATGAAAAGTTTCATGCTAAGTGAAATGAGTCAGAAAGAGAGAGACAGACATAGAAAGATTGCACTCATCTATGACATATAGAATAACAGAGTGGGAGACTAACACCCAAGAACTGTAGAAATAACTACCAGGAGGTTGACTCCATGGCTAGGAGGCTGGCCTCACATTCTGGGGAAAGGGCAACTCAGAGAAGGGATCACCAACTATAATGTAGTCGAAGGCCATGTGGGAGAAGGGAGTTGCGGGCTGAATGAGGGCTAGAGACTGAGCACAGTGGCCACTCAACACCTTTATTGCAAACCACAATAGCTAATTAGAGGGAGAGAACAGAAGGGAATGCCCTGCCACAGTGACAGGGTGGGGTGGGGGGAGATGGGATTGGGGAGGATGGGAGGGATGCTGGGTTTACTGGTGGTGGAGTATGGGCACTGGTGAAGGGATGGGTTCCCGAACTTTGTATGGGGGAAGCATAAGCACAGATGTGTATAAATCCGTAACTGTACCCTCATGGTGATTCATTAATTAAAAATAAATAAATTTATTAAAAAAAAAGGATAGTGGTCTAACACTGTAACTTCTGATTTTTATTTTACTTCTGGAGAGTTAGATATTCCTTGAAACCAAAATGGTTTCATATTGCAATAATAATTTTTTAATTGTCAGGAAAAGCTGTATTTTCATAGAGCTTATTTTGAGTATTGTTAATACGAAAATTATTGATCCAAAGTTAAGCATTGACAAGGATAATGTGCAATTTCCTGTTAAAGAATGATTTATAGATAGTGTAATTAATAGATATCTATTAATAAACCTATCTTCATCTTCACATAAATAACTTGCTTTCATCTTTATCTTCTGATAACCCAGGGAATAAATCCCGATGGGTTCTAAACATTTATATTAGCCAATCAAAGAAGAGAATTTGGAACTAAAAATTGATTCACCCCACTGCTTGAGGTAAGAGAGGATGAGGAATGACTGAATTTAACTGAAGCTTCAAATCTTCTTGTTCTGTGGATTTTAAATTTGAAAAAAACTTTCAGGTTTGCTCTTAATATAATGAACACACATCCTTGTTATTAAAATTTAAAAAATAAATACAATTTAAAATTCAAAGCATAATATTTTAATATTTAAAGTAGAAAATATTATTCCACATTTACAATGTTAAACTTGAAAGCAGTAAAAACTAAATTTATATTTTATTGAAGTTAAATTTTAATTTTTTTACAAATTTTGTTTTTTCTACTATGATCTTCCAATTTGTCATGCATGAAAATTTTTTAACTTCCTTTCTCAATATAATCTAGAACAATACTCTAAAAGAATTCTTAAAGTTTTGAATATAAAATTTTTATGAATGACTTATTATATAGTCATATTGTTGAAATGACTATAAGAAATAATTCATAAAAAAACAATTCTAGAAAAGTTTAGAAAAATTGTTGTCTTATTTTATCTACCAGTAAGATTACACTTTCAAACTGGTTTCTAGAATAAAGCTTTTGAAGATGCTGTATTTTCTTTCCATTTATATAAGATTAACTGTTTACTTTTATATGTTGTAAGTGATTTGGTGTGTATCTATTACTAAAATTATTTATATAAAATTTGTGTATGTAAAAAGTACTTTTACAGGGAATATCACTAATAATCTTTCCCTGAAAGGTTATCATTTTTTGAGTTAATGTTATTCTTTAAATATTTCTTTATATAGATATTATAATTTAGTTCAATTTTACTTAAAAATTAGAACACATTTAAAATGATTTTACTTATTTGTCATTTATTTATTTTTTATCATTTATTTTTCACTCAGTACTTTTATTCTATTCAGCTATCACTATGTAAAAAGTTAGTCAGTAGTTTAAATTTCATCTGTGAATGTTCCTTAGTAAATGTAATTTCTTGTTTATTTTCAAGCAAATTTAAGAATTTCAAATATTAATATTTAGAACCTCAAAATATGAGCAAATATTGCTGTCTTCCAATTACCTGAATTCTAGTTTTATTCATATTGTAATAAAAAGAAATTACTAAATTATAAAATTAATATTTATTTCAACTGTTCTTGGTAATATTAGTTTAATGAGCCACTAATCACAGGTGTAAAAATTTTAAGGTGTAAAAAGTTTATTATTTATGCATAGTTTAAATTTATTTTACTATTTTCCCATACTAATTATAAAATAATCAATGATAAGTTATGGTAGCCATAATTTCAATTAATACTAAAAATATTAGTCTAATGATAAAATTATTTTTGAATAACATTAAACATAATCAAATGCAGCTCTTAAATGTGTTAATATGAAGTATTTAACAAATCCCTACAAAAATTTCAACTTGATCAAAGTCTTATTAAAATAACTAAAATTTTACAGATAAAACTCAACAAAGTTAACATATCTTGGGAAAAACTTACCTTTTTTTATTACAGATATCTTGAAATTTTAACCTTATAAGCATATGATAAATGAATGTTACTAATTTTACATATAATATAAATAATACAAAATAAAATTTTATATTTAATACATTCATTTTATTAAAGGAAGATAACTGCCAGAATTTTTATTAGGTTAAAATATGCTCAGTGATATTCCTCATTACCAATTATTGAAAACATTAAAATAAAATCCTGAAGAACTGCATGCACAAGTTAATTGGAGCTTCTTATTTCCATAAAATCTTTATAGCATTAAAAAAATCAAGCTATGCATCTAAAAAAGTTAAACATGAATTTTTACTAAAATTTTGATCATAAACATACAATTTTCTGGTTTTCTTATAAGATATATAAGAAACATGGGCATGTTCTTGTGGGCAATTATTTTCAAGTTTTGCAGATAAAATCAACATACCTGACATAATAAGAGAATTCAATGAGAATTTATGATCTAGAGTCAGACTGTCATGAGTTTTACAAATAAATGGAGGAAAATAACTACTGACTAAGATGGTTAGAGTAAATTGTAAGAAAAGTTAAATTTGATCTGACTTTTGTTTCTTTGAGGTGCTGATGCCTCACACATGCAAGGCAAGAGCTCTACTACTGGACTATACCACTGGCCTTTGAATTGACTTTTTAAGGATCTATTATATGTCACTGTCACTGGCATCCCATTGCTAATCGATTTTCTTGATGGGACACTAGTAACGTCTCCATTGTGAGACTTATTGTTACTGTTTTTGGCATATTGAATATGCCACGAGGAGCTTGCCAGGCTCTGCCATGCAGGCGAGATACTCTCAGTAGCTTGCTGGGCTCTCCGAGAGGGACAGAGGAATCGAACCCTGGTCGGCCGCGTGCAAGGCAAGTGCCCTACCCACTATGCTATTGCTCCAGTCCCAATAATATGCTAGTGGGAAAATACTGCCTTGTGTGTAGTGAGAAGCAATTAGAAAAATTATTTGGTATATCAAGAAATAAGAATTAGCAATAATTTTTATTATTATTTTATAAGTCATTAATTTAACAGCTAAAAAGCCTTATTGAAAATGAGAAATTGAAGTAAGACAAAGCACAGTTACTTATTAAAAACAACCATGCTTAGGTGTACTCCATTGGTTCACATCTTGGATTGTATTTATTTAACTGGCTAATAACAAGTCTTAAATAAAAATTTCAGAGTTAAAAGGATAACAACAAACCTCAATAAAACTTACTATGTTTACAACTTTTTAGAATTTTTTTCTTGCGCACCTGTCACTATTATCTGATACTTAAGAAAATTTAATTAGATGATTAAAAGGGATATAAGAGCCTAATATTAATGTAATTGAGAAAACATAAGTGTCTCTAATGAACAGTACTTTATTTTACGAAGTAAAAGAGAAGGTACATTGTCTTACTAAAGATGTGCTATTTAAAAATTCAAGTGTAGTGATCATTAAGAGTGAAAATTTGACTTGCAATTATTAACTGTGAATTTAATATTAATAAAATTTTGAAACCTTTTACTTTGCTCCAAATCCATGTCATAATGATTATTCTCTATTTTAATTTGTCTAAAGTTAACAATGGGAAACCAGACATCAGTGATAGAGTTCATTCTTCTGGGTTTGACAAATGATGTCAGGCTCCAACCGGTGATTTTCCTTTTTCTGCTGCTAACTTATATCTTGAGTATCATGGGAAATTTGACCATCATCGTTTTGACTCTGCTGGATTATCGTCTCCAGACGCCAATGTATTTCTTCCTTCGGAATTTTTCTGTTTTGGAAATATCATTTACCTCCGTCTTTGTTCCCAAAATGCTAGTTAATATTGGAACTGGGAACAGAACTATCTCTTTTGCTGGTTGTTTCACTCAGTATTTCTTTGCTATCCTTCTCGGAGCGACTGAATTTTACCTTTTAGCTGCCATGTCTTATGACCGCTATGTCGCAATTTGTAAACCCCTCCATTACACTACAATAATGAGCAAACAACTCTGCCTTCAACTTGTCTTATGCTCCTGGTTCTCTGGGTTTTTAGTCGTCATTGTTCCACACATAATGACTCTGCAGTTACCTTTCTGTGCATCCAACATCATTAATCATTATTGTTGTGACTACACTATCTTGTTGCATTTGGCCTGTGCAGACACACATTTAATAGAAGTGATAGAATTTGTTGTGGCTGTGATCACCCTCATCTTCACCTTGGTATTAGTGATTCTTTCCTACACATACATTATCAGGACAATTCTGAGAATCCCCTCTGCACAACAAAGGAAAAAGGCATTTTCCACATGTTCTTCTCACATGGTTGTGGTCTCACTTTCTTACGGAAGTTGTATTTTCATGTATATAAATCCCTCTGTTAAGGATGCAGCAACTTTTAATAAGGGAGTAGCTGTTTTAAATACCTCGGTTGCTCCTTTATTGAATCCCTTCATCTACACTCTAAGAAACAAGCAAGTGAAAACAGCCTTCAAAGACATGTTCAGTAAGATGAAGTTTTTTTCAAGAAAGTAATGGGATGAGAGGTCCATCGTGAAAATATATATTAAATGTTTCAATGACTAGATATACATTGCTTTAACATAAAGCACTTCATACATTGTATCCTGTTGTCCACAAATATTTCTATCTGAACACTCAAATGGAGCCAGAGAGATACTTATTGGTATTGCCAATAAGTCTCTTGCCTTGCATGGGGCTGACCCAGGTTCAATCCCTGGCATCCCACGATGTTCCTCAGGCTAACAGGAGTGACCTCTGAGTGCAAAGCCAGGGGTAATTCCTGAGTGTAGCCTGGTGCAGCTCCTAAACAAAAAGATCTGAAGTGATAGTCAATAATTTAATGCTGTCAGGCAGAGAGGTAATATAGGGGTAAGACACTCAAATTGTTTGACCCACTCTAGATTGATTCCCTCCCTCACCCATCTGCCCTCCACCTTATATGGTCTCTGGAGCATGGCAGGAGAGATCCTTGAGCAGTCAGAAGTAAGTCTTTAGCTCAGTCAGACACTCCTCCAAACTCCTCATAATAATAATAATAATAATAACAACAACAATAATTTAATCACTTCACCACTTTTAAAAATGTACAAATCTGTGTATATGTGCATGTACAGTCTCTAACACTTCACTGTTATTTTTCTTCAATTTTTCTTTATTTAAAAAAAAGACTTGGGAAAAGTTTGACTTAGCAGTATGACTCCTGAACATTTGTTTCCCCACTGGATCTATTTTGAAGACTATTCTTTAAAGATTAATGAATAATTGTTTTACAATCACTGTCACTGTCACTGTTGTCCCGTTGTTCATTGATTTGCTCAAGTGGGCACCAGTAATGTCTCCATTGTGAGATTTGTTGCTACTGTTTTTGGCATATCAAATATGCCACGGGGAGCTTGCCAGGCTATGCTGTGTGGGCGGGTACTCTCAGTAACTTGCTGGGCTCTCCGAGAGGAACGGAGGAATCGAACCCGGGTCGGCTGTGTGCAAGGCAAATGCCCTACCCGCTGTGCTCTTACTCCAGTCCTCTTTACAATATAAATTATAAATGTTTCACGATTACATCTGCTCACCTTGACAAATGTATGTGCTATGGAAGATTCACCAGAAAATTTTTTGCTTTTTATAAAAATCTTAAACATTGCCATATAGTGTTAAATATCTAGACTTGCAAGTGAATAAAGTCACATTTTGAGGACATTTTTCTTAGCCTGTTAACAATATTAGTTTGATAATATTTTTGTCTATTAACATTAATTTTGTTACTTCCAAGTCATAAAATTTGTATTTAAACTTATCATTTTCAGGGCCGGAGCGATAGCACAGCGGGTAGGGCGTTTGCCTTGCACGCGGGCGACCCGTGGTTCAATCCCCGGCATCCCATATGGTCTCCCAAGCACTGCCAGGAGTAATTCCTGAGTGCAAAGCCAGGAGTAACCCCTGAGCATCGCTGGGTGTGACCCAAAAAGAAAAAAAAAACAAAACTTATCATTTTCTACACAATTACTTACCAACAATCTAAACCAATTAAATATCTGAGGTACGAGTACTCAAAGAAGAGAAAAATATGTATTAAAATGAACAATGTTTGATAGTATAATTTTAAATAATTAGTGCTTACTACTGTATGTATAATATTTAATATTTGCTGCTCTTATGTATTAGCTCAAAATTGTTCTTCAAGATAATTATAAAATAATGAATTCTATACACATTACACATTTTAAATTCATGCACAAAAGAGTTAGGATTCAGGTTTAATATAGTTGAATATACCATTATAAAAGATTTTATGAAATTTAGTGTTGTGCCAAGTCATTGTTTTAGGTATCATCCCTGAGAATGTAAAATAAAATTATCTTTATTTTAACTTTAAAAAAATTATTTATTTATTTATTTTTTGCTTTTTGGGTTACACGTGGCGATGCTCAAGGGTTACTCCTGGCTCTGCACTTGGGAATTACTCTTGGTGGTGCTCAGGGGACCATATGGGATGCTGGGAATCGAACCCAGGTTGGCTGTGTGCAAGGCAAATGTCCTACCCACTGTGCTATCACTCCAGCCCCATATTTTAACTTGTTATAGAGTTAAATGATATTAATATTTTCAGGTGTCATACTAAACTGAAGAAATACCTTCTATTCTTTGGGAGGGACTCTATTGCAAGCAAAAGCTACACTTTCTGAACATTTTCCATTCATAATGACTTTTTTTTTTCTTATTGAATCACCATGTGGAAAGTTACAAAGCTTTCAGGCTTAAGTCTCAGTTACACAATGTTAGAACACCCATCCCTTCACTAGTGCATGCACATATTCCACCACCAAGTCACTGTCACTGTCACTGTCACTGTCATCCCCGTTGCTCATCGATTTGTTCGAGTGGGCACCAGTAACATCTCTCATTGTGAGGCTTATTGTTACTGGTTTTTGGCATATCGAATACACCACGGGTAGCTTGCCAGGCTCTGCTGTGTGGGCGCGATACTCTCGGTAGCTTGCCGGGCTCTCCAAGAGGGACTGAGGAATCGAACACAGGTCGGCCTCGTGAAAGGCGAACACTCTACCACTGTGCTATCACTCCAACCCATTCAGTAAACCTCCCCCCACCCCCTAGCCCCCCACCCCACCTGTGTAGCTGATAGATTTCAGAATGAATTCATCAGATAAATATTATAGGCAACATTAAAAATGAAAGGAAGTGTAGTATTTCCTTTTTTGCTTTTCTCCTTATTTTATTTTATTAAAAATGTTTCTTTTGAGTCACTGTGAAATGGACTCTCATAAAACTTTCATGATTAGGGGTCAGTCATGCAGTGGTCCAACACCCATCCCTCCACCAGTGTACATTTCCCAGCACCAGTGTCCCCAGTTTCCGTCCCATCACACCCTCACCCTCCACCTCCAGCCAACTTCTGTATGGTAGGTGCTTTTCTTCTCTGTCTCTGTCTCCCTGTCTCTGTCTCTGTCTGTCTGTTTGTCTCTCTCTCTTTCTCTCTCTTTCTTTTTAGTATTGTGGTTTGCCATACAGGTAGTACAGTTGTTTCTATTCCAATCTCTTAAATATACAGAAGAAGAAAACAATCTTAGATATACTAACAACTGTTGAATATTTGTAACTGGCTATTTTTAAAATTAATTAACTTTTATAATTTTTTGTCATTGTTGTAGAGACATACCCAATAGACATACTCAATCATTTAATATAGCTGAGTATTATCCATAGTTTTTATACCACAATAGATGCTACTTTTCTTCACTCACTCATATGTCATTGGGCATTTGAGTTGTTTCAGATCTTGGTTATTGCAAATAGTGCTGCATGAACTTATGTATATACAAATATTTTTAAATTAATGTTTTTGTGTTCTTGAGGTAGGAACCAAGAAGTGAAATTGCTGCATCTACTTTTATTTTTAATTTTTGATAACTCTCTTTTTGTTTTCCATAGAGGCTGAATCAGATAACTTTCACACCAAAGTGAATGAGAGTTTCTTTCTCACCATATCCCTGCCGACAGTCGATGCTTCTTTACTCTGTAGAAAACTAGTTAGCATTTTCTTTACTTTGCAGAATACTAATAGATTTTTTTGTTTTGTTTTATTTTGAGGGCAGAGCTTATTTAGAGGCAATAAAAGCCTTAGTTGTTTTTTGAAGATGTTTTTGTTACTCCTTAAAATCTAAGTGATAATTTGCAGTATTAGTAGAATCTTGTTTGGAGGTTATTTTCATTAAGTACTTTGAATATATCATACCAATATTTTATGATGTGAAATGTTTCATTTAAAAATTCACTGTAAGTTTTATGGGGGGGCATTCTTTTAAATGTAAGCCACGGCTCTTCTCTTGGTGCTTTTTAGGAAATCTATCTCTCTGTTAATTTCTTAGTATTTTTTTTTTACTATTTGTCCTGGTATTATTCTGATGGATATATTTTTGGATGGAGCTCAAACTTCCTCAGTCAAGGGAAATGTTTCCTTCTTCTCTGGGGGAGTTCTCTGCTGTCAATTTTTTCCACCAGAAATTCTTTTGCTTTCTTTTCTCTCCTGAAATTCCTATGATGTAGAAGTCATTTATCTTAATGAAATCTCATGCATTTTTAATATTTTCTTAATTATTTTTTCCCCTCTGGAGCTCGAGAGTTAGTATAGTAGGTAGGCAACCTGGGTTTGATCCTTGGCACCCTAAAGAGTTCCCAAGGTCACCAAGTGATCCCTGAGCACAGAGACAAGAGTAAGCCTTAAGCACAGCAGGTATGGCCCCCAAACCAAAATAGAATAAATTATTCTTTTTTCTTTTTCTTGATTGATGGTACGTACATTGTTCTCAAGATCACAAATTTGAGTTTTAGTTTTTGTTCTACTACTGAGTCCTAGTCTTTTTGAGGGGACTGGTCTTTGCATCAGGTACTCTTTAGATTCTTTAGTATTCTTTGAATGAGTTTTCACATCCTTTCAAACTTTCTCTGAGTGTTTTCGATCACCCTCACACTATCTCACAATGTTCCTAGGGGTCTAATATGTTTGACAGTCCACCATAGGTGGGAACAAGAGTCAAGCTGGACAGCTGGCAAACTGGTCAGACGTGGATATCTTCCAGGACGGTTACTCCTCCCTGGAGAACAATAGTTCACCTTGTGTGAACTCATGCTGTCTCCCAATCTCTTCCTACTCAGCTGGTTCAAGCACAAATCTGAACTTTTATAAAATCTGTGAGCTCAGCATTCCATGATACAGCGTCTAGATTTAACTTTGGTGCCCTTGGAAACCCCCACTTTCGGTCTGTGCTCCACCACCCGCTCCCACCCTTGAAAAGCACTGCTTAGCTCAGATTTCAGCTGGAACTTTTCATTCATGCTGACTCTCTTGGAGATAATGCCTGTGTTATCAGTGCATTTTCTCAGTGAGACCCCATATGGTATCTAGGTTTAATAAAGATGTTTAGAAGCTCTTTGCTTTGCTGCTGCAGAAACTTTCTCAGGCCTTTCCCCTTTCAATCATTTTGACCAAACACTTCTAATGTTTATCACTTGTATCACTTGTAGTCCTGTTGATCTTCGATTTGCTCGAGCGGGCGCTAGTAACATCTCCATTTGTCCCTGTTGTGAGCTAGTGTAGCCCAATGATACCTGCTCGCTCCAGGAACAGAAAGAGCCTCAAATCGTTCATTCAGAGATTTGACGAAGAAATCTGATTGTCTAATGTTTATATTCTTTAATTTTTTTTTATTTATTCATACAATAACAAAAATTTCATGTGTGAACTTCAATCATACGGTCATCAAATACCCATTCCTCCTTCACCAGTGCACATCTTCCACCACCCAAATCCCCAGTATTCCCTGAACCCCCCAATCTACACCTCCCCCTGCCTGTGTGGCAGATAATTTGCAAAATATTCTTACTATACTTTGGTTACCTTCGATAGTTTGAGACCAGTCCTACACCCCTCATCACTATCATTAACATCCCATTGATCGTCAATTTGCTTGAACGGGCCCAGTAACGTCTCTATTCGTCCTAGCCCTGAGATTTTAGGAGCCTCTCTTTACTCATCCTGCCTAATGGTGCCACATAAGAGGCTCTTTCAGGGTGAGGAGAATGAGACCCATCGTTATTACTGTATTTGGCATATGAATACGCCATGAGGAGCTTGCCAGGGTCTCCCATGCGGGCAGGAAACCCCCTCATACCTGCAGAAAATACAATTGCTAGACAATGTGCTTTGTATCACTTGTTATGGGTATAATATAATGTTGCATGGCTTCAAGAATGGCCGCGTGATCTAGAAATTCTAAGATTTTAATAATTTTGGTCTGAAGAAATCGCTGCCACAACTTGCTCTGGTTCGAGATTCCTGTGTATGTCTTTGGATTGTGGCCACGTGGGAGCTGGTGCTTCTTGTTGGTTTCTAGAAAATGGCGACCACTGGAGCTCTTAAAGGGCAGGTGGTGGGACGGCACCTGCCCCTGTCTGGAGCGGCCTGGCAGAGAAGGCCTATTGCAAAGTCCTGGGCCATCTCTGCTGCAAGTTGCTCGGGTCCAAGTTTTCAGTGTGTCTCTAATGTTTATATTCTTTAACATAAATTAATCATGATAATCCTAACATAATCTCACTTGATATTATTGAACTACAGAACGCATTAAAGAATATCTGAATTCAGCCATTTTATTGATAAACATATTTTTAAGACACACACACACAACTTTAAAAAGTGTTTCAGAGTGGTCTATTGACCCTTTGCCCAAACCACCCAAATTTCTTCTAGAAGAAAACTGATAACTATTGAAAATGCAGAAAAATAAATAAGCATAAAATATTATCAATGTAAATATCAAATATTCAGAGATTCTGTGAGTCTACAAAACAATGATAAGTGAACTATAAATTAGAATTGAGAGTCTTGTGATAAATTCTCAGAAATATAAATTATTATCAATGACAAAGGAGCTGGGCACATGAAATGGAGCAAGGAAAGTCTACTCATCAAATAGTGCTCTGAAAACTGAATAACTATATTTCCCCTCTCCCTCAATAATGAAACTGGATCCATATATACTAAAATTAATTCAACATGGGTCAAAAACTTCAACATTAGACCAGAATCCATAAAATGCATGGAAGAAAATATAGGCAGAAGAGTCCAGGAACTAGATATCAAAAGCATTTTCAATTTGATTCCATTGTAAAAACATAACAGAAATAAAAACAAGTAAGTGGTACTATATCAAATTAAAAAGCCAAAGAAACTTGAGCTAAAGTTAAAAGATACTACTGAATGGGAAAATACATTTGAACACAATGCATCAGATAAAGGACTGCTATCCAACATATCTAAAGCTCTTACGAAAATCAATTACAGTGTACCAATAACTCTATAAAAACGGGAATTGGAGGTAAACATATACTTTTACAAACAAAGCATAGAGATGGCCAACAAGTACATTAAAGTACATTTGGATTGTGGCCATGTGGGAGCTGGTGCTTCTTGTTGGTTTCTAGAAAATGGCAACCACTGGAGCTCTTAAAGGGCATCCCTTTTTAGGGAAATCAAAATCAAAATCAAAATGGCAATAGTTATCATGTCACACAAATGGAAATGACATATACAAAAGTATAGAAACAACCAGTGATAATGGGTATGTGGTGAAAGGGAACTCTCATTCACTACTTGTAAGAATGTAGTCTGTTTCAGCACCTATGGAAATAGGAAGATTTCTCCAAAAAGACAAAATAGTGTTCATTTGACTAAGCTATATTCCTTTATTATTTATTTATTTATTTATTTGCTTTTTTGGGGGGGTCACACCTGGTGATGCACAGGGGTTACTCCTGACTTGTGCACTCAGGTATTACTGCTGGTGGTGCTCGGGGGACCATATGGGATGCTGCGAATCGAACCTGGGTCAGCTGCATGCAAGGCAAACACCCTGCCCACTGTGCTATTGCTCTAACCCTAACAGTGATCTTTCTTTTTTTTTTCTTTTTGGGTGGGTCACACCCATTGATGCACAGGGGTTACTTCTGGCTCATGCACTCAAGAATTACTCCTGGCGGTATTTGGGTGACCATATGGGATGCTGGGAATCGAACTCGGGTCTGCCGTGTGCAAGGCAAACGCCCTACCTGCTGTGCTATCTCTCCAGCCCATTCCTTTAGTATTTATTCATGAAATACAAAAAGCACTGTAGCACTGTTGCACTGTCGTCCTGTTGTTCATTGATTTGCTCGAGCAGGCACCAGTAACGTCTCCATTGTGAGACTTGCTATTGTTTTTGGCATATCGAAAACACCACAGTTAGCTTGCCAGGCTCTGCCGTGCAGGTGGGATACTCTTGGTAGCTTGATGGGCTCTCCGAGAGGGGCAGAAAATCGAACCTGGGTCAGTCGTGTGCAAGGCAAACACCCTACCCGCTGTGCTATCGCTCCAGCTCCACAAAAACCACTAATTCAGAAATGTTTATGTATTTTTACAGACATTACATTGTTTATCATAACAACCAGGGCATGGAAAAAATCCAGATGTTTAACAAAAGATGAATGATGATGGCAGTTGTGGTATATATACCAAATGGGGTATTGTGCAACTACAGGAAGGATGAAATCATGCAGTTCACTGCAATGGGGTAGAACTGGAAGATCTCAATGTTAAGCGAAGTTAAGTCTGAGAGAGAAAGGAAACACTGTATTTTCTCACTTATTTGTTGTACAACAAGAGTATGGGAGGTATCAGTGTGAAAACACCCATAACTGTGGGTTATAGAAATGAGGGGACTGGAGCAATAGCACAGCAGCACATGGCCTACTGGATTCGATTCCTCTGTCCCTCTCAGAGAGCCCAGCAAGCTACCAAGAGTATCCCACCCACACGGCAGAGCCTGGCAAGGTAACCGTGACGTATTTGATATGCCAAAAACAGTAACAAGTCTCACAATGGAGACATTACTGGTGCCCGCTTGAGTAAATTGGTGAACAACGGGACGACAGTGCAGTGCTATAGAAATGAGGATGTCTAAGAAATAAAGCCATGGGGAGGAAAAAAAGAGGAGGCAGACTGGGAATAAATTAGGAACAAAGATCAGATACTTAGACAATTTAGTGGATTAGACATAAGGAAATTGTATTTACCAAAACCTAAAAAACTCTAGACATATGTTTCAAATTATAATTATCTCCACTGAAAAGAATTTAATAAGGAGGCAGGGTGCTGGCTGGGGGAAACCTTGGGTCATTGGTGGAGGAACACTGATACTGGAGGTGGGTTTGGTATTGAAAATTGTAAAATAATCTCTTATTAGCTCCATTATAAATCTTGATACCTAAATACAATTTAAAAATTATAAGCATATTATGTTTCAAATTATACAAGAATATATATAAATTATTGATTTGAAATTTAATACTCCACATTTCATTTTTGATTCTTTGAAAATAACATTTTAATATGAAGTGCCTAATCTTGTCATTCCGAAGACTGGACAAATATTCTCAATTCTGAGAATGTTCTAAGAATTATATGAACAACTCTACCTCTACAAATAAAATAAGGATAGATTCAAGTGGTGGAGTTTGGTGGGAATAGATTATATCAATGGTATAAATTTTCCTTCAAAATTCTCATGTTAGTACTCTTACACCCAAGATATTAATAATTAGTTCACTAGAGTGGAAAGAAAGCTACAAATTGGTAGAGGATAGTACCCAAAAATGATCTTGGATTTCTAGACTCTATAATTGAAAAAATAGATTTCTATTTTTCATTAGCTGCAAAATCGGTGGCACTTTTTATAGCAAACTGAATAGGCTAAAATGAGCTTTTTCAAGGTTGTAAATTAAGAAAATATATTCCAAAAAATTACCCTTTCCTGATGGTTTTATTTTTAATAACTGTTAACTGGGAATGGTTTTATAAGAAACTTACAGTTACTATATATTATATTTTATTCACATTCATGCAAATATCATCAAGAATAAATTTTTTTCAGGTAAGGGCTTCCTCAATTAAATTAGTTACTTGATTAATATTGTTTAATCTTTGTAAATAATTTAGTAAATAATTCAGTTGTCTCTTTATTTGGGAAAAACTGTCTTATGATAAGCAAGAATAATTTGTTGTTCTTTACTTTCTAAAATTTAAGGACTGTATTGGGAGTTATATCTCTATATGAACAATTCATAAATTTACCCATTTAATGCTGTTTTAAATGAGGCCTTAATTTTATTTAAAACTACATATTTTAATTCTGAAATGCTTTCTTTTAAATGCATGGATTGATACTATATGGATCTTTTATCCTTTACTTAGAAAAAAAGAATACATTATCTACTCATTAGTTTTTGGATTCACTCCCTGAAGCACACTGTAAACCATTTATTATTTGTTTATATACTGATGTAAGCATAACTTAACACAACTATACAAACTAATTCCACCATAAAAGTTCCAGTGCCATCTTATCACCAAAACAACTCTTAGAGTCATTACCACCGGCTCCCCCACCCCGTCTTTTCTTAATTTCTAGTAATTACTTTCGTTTTCATGGAGTCTAAGAGATTTTTGCTTGCTGGTTTGCTTTGTTCACAAAGCAAATAATCTTATTTTGTCTTTTACTTCCTTAATTATTTTACATGAATTAATCACCTCAGCTTGTATACATTTTGTTTTAAAAATGAAACATTATGCCTGGACTTGAATCCAAATTTGCAGTGTGAAAGACAAGTGAGATACCCACTGAATTATCTCTCTTAGTCCTCTATTTCTTATTTTTAATGACACATTATAAAAGTATTCTGTTGGTATATTACAGATTCTTTATCCAGTCATTTATTGGTGAAATTTTATGAATGTTCTGTATTTTGTTACATTTTAATTGAGAGAGAGTGGCTATACCAACTTTGTTTAGGACATACTCCTGGCTCTGTGCTCAGGCTCACGACTGGTGAGACTCCGGTGCCTTATATGTTGTCTTATAGCAAGTAACTGAATCCAGGGTTAGTCACATGCAAGGCAAATTCCTGCTTTATTATATATCCATACCTCTGTGACTTTTTTTTTCATTTTTTTTTTTAAGTAGAGCAGATTTTATTTGGAGGTTTTGAAGATGAGGAGGCAGGGAAAGGGAGAGAGAGTAACATGCTCAAGAGAGACTATAGGCTTCTCCAAGAATAGAGAAAGCCCCAACACACACCCCAGCATTAGATAGGAAAGTACACATTTCAAGAGGGGAGATGCCAGTGATGTGTTCAGGTGACACATGTGCTTGGTCATTGTGGGCACAAGCAGCACATGGACTAGGACAGCCTATACACCCCTGTGACTTTTATTATTGAGAAAGTTTTCGGTAACTGTCTTGATTTCCTTGATAACGATATGTCTATGCAAATTTCTTCTTCCTCTTGACTCAATCTTTCATTATCATTATCACTATCATCCCCCATTGATCCTCGATTTGCTCGAGCAGGCCCAGTAATGTCTCCATTCATCTTAGCCCTGAGATTTTAGCAGCTTCTCTTTACTCGTCCTTCTCAATGGTGTCACATTAGAAGCTCTTTAAGGGTCAGGAGAATGAGACATTTGTTACTGTATTTGGCATATGAATACGCCACGGAGAGCTTACCAGACTCTCCTGTGCGGGCTGTAAAACTCTTGGTAGCTTGCCAGGTTCTCCAAGAGGGAAAACTAATCTATAGGATGTTGTACTTCTGGGAGCTTGGTTTTATAGTCTCTGGATGTTGGCCGTTAATAGGATTATGTAGCGCCAGGGGCAGTCCCTGAGTGTGACCACCTAGCTACTGGAAAATGGGGCATCTGGGTGGAAGAGGCCCAGTCCCGATCTGAGCAGACTTGGAGATCTCAGCCCTGGGTCCCGCACACCTAGGTTCCTCTGCCGGTTTCTTCATGCGTGAGGCCCATCCGAACATGTGGAGGGTGGCCTTGAGCATGACTGTGGCTGGATTCCAGAGGTCTTCAGCTGCCGGGCTTCTGCTTGGGGCAGGGAAAGAAACTCAACCCACCTGCTTGAGGGGCCCCAGTGAAGACAGCCAGGCTCGGGGGCAAGAGACTCAATCTTTAGAGATCATAAATTTTCCATCCATACTTGTCTTGGTTTACTTTTTGTATTTCTGAGCTATAAAGTTGTCCTTTTGTATTTCTGATCTATCTATTGTAGTTTCTTACCTTTCATTTATGATCCTACTTCTTAGGATTTTTTTCTTTTCTTTGTGAGTCTATCCAGTAGCTTGTATATATTGTTGATTCTTTAAGAAATAAGTATTTTTTAATTGATCACTTTGTATTGTGTTTCTCACTTCCATGTTATTGATTTCTGCATAAAGTTTTATTATTTCGTTCCTTGAACTTATGTTGTGTAAGTTCTTTGATAAAGTTCTCTTTGTTGTTTATCTTCTGGTTTCTTGGCCTGTGAGGTTAGGTAGTTTCTCTCCACTTGTTCTTATTTTTGATGAATTCCTCTAGTAGATGATTTACCCCCTTAATACAGATTTTGCTATGCCCTATGAAATTCTGATAACTTGCATCTTCATTCTTGTTTCTATACAGGAATATTTCACCCATATTATCTGCTTAACTTGACTCGATGGTCATTTAGTACTGTATTGTTCAGCTTCCAAGTGTGTGAGTATTTCTGAATATGTTTATGATTTATTTCCAACAGAAGTTGGATATAGTACAACGAGAGAAACTTTATAAAAATGCAATTTTACTCATTTTATAGGGTTTTATGTCTCAGCATGTGTTTTATCCTTAAGAATGATCAATGAACACTTGAGAAGAATATATATTGAGTAGTAGATATCATATTACACTAGGGAGAATGTTCTATATCAAAATTCCAGATAAAATAAGTACTGGAGGGGAGGTGGCAAATATAAAGGAACACATAATCAATAAGCCTGTATTGTTATGAATTTCCATCTTAGGACTACTTTTGCTGTGTCCTATTGGTTATGAGAGTTTGAAACCTTATATTCTCTCTCTATCTTTCTCTTTCTCTCTTCCTTTCCCTCTCTCTCTGCCACACCCAGTCTTGCTCTTGTCTTTCTGCTTGCTATGAGCTCAGAGATCGCTCCTGGAGTGCTCAGGGACCTCTATGTGATGCCTGATTGAACCTCTATCACTCACTATGCACAATGTCAGCACCCTTTTGGCTTTACTATCACTCCGGCCCTTAATTTTTTTCTTTTTCTTTTTTCTTTTTTTTTTTTTTGCTTTTAGGGTCACAACTGGCGATGCACAGGGGTTGCTTCTGGCTCTGCACTCAGGAATCCCCCTGGCGGTGCTCAGGGGACCATATGGGATGCTGGGAATTGAACCCAGGTCGGCCGCGTGCAAAGCAAAAGCCCTACCCGCTGTGCTATGGCTCCAGCCCCCGGCCCTTAACTTTTTGCTTTGTAAATTTTGAAATTTTCTTCTTTGATTTTCTCTTCGATTCAATTATTCTGTAACAGTATATTGGTTAGTCTCAAAATATTGGTTCTTTCCTTTTTCTCTAGGCTTTTAGTTACTCTAAGATTTTAAGAGTAACATTTATAATAATAGATTGCTGTATCCTACTTCCATCTGGGGTGGAGCAATAGCACAATGGGTAGGGCCTTGCATGGGGCTGACCGGGGTTTGATTCCTCCGCCCCTCTCAGAGAGCCCAGCAAGCTACCAAGAGTATCTAGCCCGCATGGCAGAGCCTGGCAAGTTTCCCGTGGCATATTCAATATGCTAAAAACAGTAACAACAATTCTTACAATGGAAATGTTACTGGTGCCCGCTCAAGCAAATTGATGAGCAATGGGATGACAGTGATAAATGATTTCCAGATCCATTCAGCTACTCTACTATTTTATGGGAGAATTTAGTCCATTGAGTTTGGGTAAATGATTGTTTCAATGGACTTTGTTGAAATGTATTTAGGAGAGTTTGGTTATATACGTTACCTGATCCTTGCTTTTGAGACCATTCATTATCCCTATCAAAGCCGGTGAAGAGTATACATGTCTTCAGATACTCTTTGTCTGAGAATATTTATATCCCTCCTTAAAATTTCCATAACCATGCTGGATAGAAGATTTATAATTGGGAGTTCTCATTCAATAGTTTGCTTGTCATTACTTTTTTTTTTTTTGCTTATAGAGCTTCATATGATGCATCTTCTGTAAGTCTTATGTTTTTTACTTGTATGTGAGATTTTCCCTCTCTCTCTTTCTTTTTTTTTAGGTATTTAAAATTTTTTATTATATTTTTATTTTATTTTTTTAATTTAAATTTATTTATTTTTAATTAGTGAATCACCGTGAGGGTACAGTTACAGATGTATACACTTTTGTGCTTATGCTTCCTTCATACAAAGTTCGGGAACCAATCCCGTCACCAGTGCCCATTCTCCACCACCAGTAAACCCATCTCTTTTACAGCTTCCAGGAAACTTTGTCATTGATTCTTTTCATTTTGATTGCAATGTAACTTGTTATTCTATTTGAGTTTACTTTGATTGGCATTCATTGAGCCTCCCTTATCAGTGCTCCCATATCTCTCTTCATATTGAGAAAGTTCTCACATATTATTACTTCAACAGCCTTTCCCCTCTCCTGATTTCTCTTCTTCCAGAATTCCTGTCATTTTGAGGTTGTTTCTCCTGGTATTGTCAATAATATTTCTCACGTTCTCTATGTTGTAGATTTTTTTCTTTTCTCATTCTCTCTCCTATTGCTTCTGCTATATTGGAGGCTGACTATCATATTTCAAAGTTTACAGATTCAAATTTCAGTTTTTAAAATGTTGAAAAAGTTTTAAATGTTTTAAAAGTTTTTAAAACTTTCTACCATATTATTTAGCTCCTTCATTTATATTTGAAAGGGATCTTTCACTTTTACTGTCAGACTCTCTTGAAGTTATCTGATTTTCTGTTCAAATCTCTCTTTTAGATCCATAAATATATGATTATTATTATACTGGTGGATTATAGAAAGGCCTATTTTGAGGGACATCTCTCTAAACTTCTGTCACTCTCTGGTCACATAGCTGAATTCCATCATTTATTCACTGTTTCTAGAACTCTGTTGTCTGAGCTACCTTAGTGAATAGATACCTGAGTGAACAGGTACCACTGTTCACTAATATTTAGACTTCACTTCTCAGGGTCTCTGCAGGAGACAGTTGTGCTAGAAGATGCTCAATTATTCTCCATATTCCTGTTCTAGATGCAGGGCCAGCAATAATGTTGCAGATGTTGTAGAGGATCTCTCTGGTTCTCTTTGGATGAGGAGGCCGCTGTGAGGGGGCACTCACTCTAATGGCTCCTTTTCTCTGCCTTTGGCCAGTGGCAATGCACAGGTCCTTGGGGCTTCATCTAGGTCTCTCTGAGCTAAGGAGTGTTATGTTCACTTATACTCTGATCTCTTCCTCTCTATCCTAGGCTAGCAGTGATAAAAGTTTCTTTTATTTTTGATACATTATATACCTGATGCTTCTTTTATTCATTAAAATGCAAATTTTCAGTGAGGTCCATGATGATTTTCAGTGGTGTCCATAGAAGACAATAGCTGGATTAGTCTATTATGAAAATTTACAAGTTGGTCATTTGTCCAAGTACAGTTGCAGTCTCTTTGGTAGATAGAGATAGACTTTTCCAATCTCTTTAAGATGACTAATAGTGAAGAAATGTAGGATTTTGAGAAGAATCTTGTCATCTTAAATAGTACTCTCTTTCTAAAAAACAGATTTGATACTAAAAAATATGTGGTATAAACCACTTTTTCCCTATTCAAAATAAGGTAGAGTAAATGAATAAATAAAACTTTTTGTCTTACAGTGATTAAATAAAGAGTGAATGCATAACTAAGTAAGGTGGCTGACTTTAGTCTCTCAGCATAGAGATGTTTTCTAAACCAAAAAAGAGTTATTTGTTGTGCATAGTAGCACTTGATCAGCAGCAGAAAGAATAATTATGGTCTAGTAATTATCAAAAAATGTAAATATTATACATTGTGATAAATAATGAGCTATGTGAGAAGACACATTTATTTCGAAGGACAAGCAGGTGGCCTGGACAACTTGCTGTTATGCATTGTTGTTACACTGATGACTCTGACTCACAGCTCTGGTTCCATGGCACATGATGTCTATAATAATTTCCCCATGTAGGAATTATTTATTTTGGCCTTCTGATGATTATGTGAGGCCCCAATAAAATAGAACTCACTCATCAATATTATCATAGACACCGCTATTGTGAAGTTTCTGATAAAGAAGAAACAGAATAATCCTGAATGACAAATACTTTACTCCCTAATATAGTTTAATCCTTAAAAAACTAATTATTCACTCAATAAATTGCTAACAGACTGTTTCTAGCTCAAATTAACCACAAACAATTTTGTTAAGTTCATTTCAAATATTCTAAGCATTAGTTTGCCTTCTTAGTCTATCTCATTCTATCATGACCATCACCATTATTTCAAACCTTCCTGAGAGCCTTATCTAGTCACATAGAAATAAAAGTAACTTTGTTTTGGACTGGAAAAAAAGTCATCAAGAATGTGTGTTATGAGATATTTGACCAAAGAACATGCTTTTTCTTTGTACATAGTCATCCACAAGCAAGTGAGCTAATCCAGTAAAGTGCAATGACTACTGATGGCAATGGTGAAAATACTCAAGCCAATGACCATTAAATAAGGTATGGTATAGTTTCCATAATAGATAGAATTTACTGTCTAGAACCTCAGATCATGGAGATTGGTGTTGTTTAAGATTACTCTTAGTGGGAACCAGAGAGATTGTACAGTGTGTAGGGCACTTGTCTTCCACTTGGCAAAACCAGGCAAAAGTACAAGTTTTCTAGGACTAGATAGATAATAGAGGTAAGATAGTTCATCAATATTACATATGATCTCTTAAGCAAAACCAGAAGTGATGCTTGAGCACAGAACCAGTAGTAAACCTTGAGCAGCCAACTGCTCCAAACTAAAAAAACAAAGTTAAAGTTTTCTGAATTAATTTAAAATCAAACACGTAATAAATCAGAGGTATTTCTGGCTTTGCTTGTCCATGTTGCATTTCTCAGGCCTAAAGGGATAATAATGAAAAAATTTTTAAATGTCCTTTATTATGTGACCTAGTTAGAGCAAGAAACAACATTAAAGACAACTAAATAGAAAATGAAGAATAAAACTTAGCTATTTTCAATTATATGCTTTTAGATATAAAACCCTACTAAAAATTCTGTAGCACTGTAGCACTGGCGTAGCACTGTCATTCCATTGTTCATCGATTTGCTCGATTTTATGAGTTACAGGCACCAGTAACGTCTCCATTGTGAGACTTGTTGTTATTGTTTTTGACACATTGAATATGCTACGGGTAGCTTGCCAGGCTCTATCATGTGGGAGGAATATTCTCGGTAGCTTGCCGGACTTTACGAGAAGGATGGAGGAATCCAACCCATGTTGTCTGTGTGCAAGGTAAACACCCTACCTGCTGTGCTATCACTATAGTTTAAAACTAAAATAATAAATACAGCAAAGTTATAGTCTATATTGCTAACACACTAAAGTAAGTTGTTTCTATATAGACACAATGAACCATTATTAAGGGACCTTAAAAACATACACATTACAAACTATAACAACTAAACTTAAAAATACCCGTTTAGGATTCTGGCAGTGCAGTAGGATAAAAATTGGGAACACTGGGTAGAGGGAAGTGGATACTGTTGTTGTCATTGTCATTAGGACGTTGTGTGCCTGAATCTCATCTGTTAATAACTTTGTAAATGTTCTTTTAAAGGTTCCTTAATAAAAAATTCTAAAAAATTAACTCTAGAAAAAATATATGTAACAATTATACCAAAATACTTAGGAATAAATCTAACCAAGGAGATGAGGTATCTATGTATTTAAAGCTGTTAGGTACTGCTAAAAGGTACTGCTAAAATAGACACTGAAAAACATACAAAAGAGGAAAAGCTATACCAGTCGCATTAATAGAAGAATTAGTGTTGTTAAAATGGCCATCCCACCTAAAGGCCATATTCTATCTATACAGATTCAATTCAACTCCTATTAATAGTTCAATGACATGCTTTATAGTAATAGAACAAAAATCATAAAACATACTTGGGATTGCGAAGTACTTGAGAGACAAACAATATTGACCACAAAGAACAAAAATGCAAAAGTTTCAATGCTTCTCTACTTGCTCTATAAGGGAAAATTTCATTAGCTTTAATTAATGTCTTATTGATAACTCTGAATACCAGTATTATTTAATGTTATTTGAGTTAACTCATATTACAGGCTGGAGTTACAGATTTTAAATAAAAAACACTCATGAAAGTTAAGATTCTGTTTTGGTTTGTTTGGGCTACACCCAATGGTGCTTGGGGATTCACCCCGGTTCTGCACTCGTGATCACTCCTGCCAGCCTCAGGGGACCATATGGGATGCCAGGGTCAAATGGGAGTCAGTCGCATGTAAGGCAAGTACCCTACCCACTGTACTATCGCTCTAGCTCCGAAAATTAAGTTTTATATGATTATTATTCCTGTATAATTTTCCTTGGTATATCACATTTAATAGTAGGAGTTGGTATGACCAAGGCTTAGAATTCATAATTCTGGCTCCAACTAACATCAAATAATAAAATTGAACACTTTCATGACATTAATAAAATTTTTGATTTTCCTCTGCTTCTCATATTCTAAAGTGACAATCTATTTATTACCACAATAATTAGTAATATAGGAAAAAGGCATGAATAACTTAATAAAATATGTCATATGTAAATGAGAGGAAAATCATGTGAATTATAATTATCATGTATTCACACATATATAGCTTTTATAATCTAGTTTTTAGTTATAATATCTATTTTATAAATAATAATTTCCTATAGAGAATAATAAAAACACTACTAATATATATTTTATTTCAGCTCCAATTTTATAGATATTATGAAGAATAATTTTAAACAACAGTGTCATTTCACCTATTGATACTCAATTCACTAAATAACTTCTCAGAAATTTTAAAATATAACAAAATTATAACATTACACATTTATAATTTATTCAATTATGTAAAAATATTACTTTTCTGATTCTTCAGTTGAATTAGTATCAATATGAATTCTATGCCAAAGCATCAAAAATCAGATGGGCTGGACACGTAACTCGATTCAGAGATGACCACTGGACTAGAGCTGTTACCAACTGGATTCCATGAGACGTCAAAAGACTGCGTGGCCGCCCACCAATGAGATGGTCAGACTTCTTCATCAAAACCCTGAATGAACGATTTGAGACTCTTCCTATTCCTGGAGCGAGCAGATATCATTGGGCTATACTAGCATGTGACAGGGACAAATGGAGGCATTACTGGTGCCCGCTCGAGAAAATTGAAGATCCATGGGATGACAAGTAACAAGTGATACAAGTGATGGATTCTACATGGTTTATTCAAGGCTATGTCGCTTAATTTTCTTTTACTCTAGAATAATATCATGGGCATAGTTTATATGCTTCTGGCTCATTGATTAAATTGAATTACATATAAACATAAAATTTGCAAATTTCTTTAAAATATACAAGTTTATCTTTTCCACAGACTTTTAATTTAATCTGATTATTGGGATCCTATCAAGCACAGAGCTCAGGGAAGAGACCTACCTTAGAGGGGCAGGAGTATCATGCAATAGTGGGAAACTAGATGGGTCCCTCACATGCAAGACTTGCTCCAGCACTTGTGCTATCTCCCCGGCCCAGTACACACCTCTGAAAAAGCAAATATTAACTTCTGATAATTCTCTTTTTCATTGTACTTAGTCAATTAAATGAACTGTTTTTTTAAATTCAATTACTGTAAAAAACCTCTGCCAGGGGGCAAACTGGGGGAGAGCCCTGGGGCTGCTCTCCCTGTAGGCCAACACTGGGTTTGTGTGTGGGGGAGTGGTGGTGTTGTTGGTCTAGGCCCAGCGGGGGAGGCCCAGGCCATGGGGCAGAAAAAAGAGGAAACTAGGGCCAAACCAGTTGATTTATCAGATGCCGTTTATTCCATTCTCTCCACACACCTGTTCCAGTCTCTGAACTCCCCATTTCTCCTTCCTAGCTCCTTACTCCTCCAGCCCCACCCTCTAGATTCTCCTCCTCTCTCTGGATACTCCCCCTACTTGTCTCTCTTCACCTTGCCCTCTAGGCTACACACAGTCTAGTAGCAACATCAACACAAGAAAGCCCTTCCTGAGGTTTCACCAGGTTCAAAGGAAACACCACCTAGAGGCATTCCCTTCCTCCTAGCATCTTAATTATCATCTCAATATTAGTTATTGTTGTATGGGCCTGTAGTAAGAGATACTTGAGGCTTGTAGGGCAGTTCTCCTGGGTCTTGCCACAGACTCAGACTACAGCACTCAGGCCAGATTAATCATTCCTAACCCTAGCAGGGTCCAAATCTAGTTATTACTTCTTGGATCCGGACAGCATTTGTCCATGACCAAGCTCTTAACTTATAGTTAAGCATTAGGTACTTTGGCCATCTTGTATTACACAACTCACTGCTTGCCCTGGGTCCGTCCAGTCCCTAGTTGGGACCCTGCTTTTGGGGGTGCTAGGAAATAAGAGCAGCTGAGGCTTAGATCAAGAGAACAGATGCTCAGGAGGAAAATATCATGTAGAGTCAAATGACTCCCAGATTACAAAGCATAGCATTTGCTACAGTCTTCCTGTGCCCATAAAAAGGACATGGCTCTGAATAAACCATGCAAAGGACTCAAGGAGAAGAGGAAAACAATATTACAAGTCAACAGAACACAAAGGAAGAAGTTACAAATAAATACAGAGGAATGGGAGCACTGTGATAAGAGTAACCCAATAAAACTAAACTACCCGAGGCTATGTTATCCTACAGATTGCTGTTAATTACTATTTCTGTTTTAATTACTTTTTTGAAAGGAGCATGAGGAAGGGGCAGGAGAGGTGATGCTCCCTGGCAGTGCTCAGAGCCTCTCTCTGTGATATTAAGCAAACTGGGATAAATGATTCAAGAAAGGCCCAAGCTGCCTTTGTGCCAGCCCGCTGGTGATGGGTAAGGGCCTGCTGGGTACACACGGATGTCTGTAGGAGCAGGGCATGCTGTACTATGGTCAGATCTGGGGTCATCTACTCAGTGGAGTGTATGTTTCCCCTTCCTGGTCTCTAATGCTAGTTTAAAAAATTCCAGTTTTATATGCAGGGTATACAAGAATAAAAAAGAAATGAGACAATCCCAGTGGGCACAACCCTGGGAACTGAGAACACTAAAGGGGTGGGAAGAAGAAGGGCTCTTTATATAATATGGAAAAATCTGGAAATACCAGTGGAGGGATTGGTGAAATAGAGCACAAAAACTGTAAAGCAATGACTCCATTGTATTGGAAACTCTGATGCTTCAATAAAATAATGGATAAATAAGATGTTTGCATGTTTCTAAAGAAAAGGATTCAGGCAAAATGTTTTCCTAATAAAATATGCTGAATATATACTAATATAAATGGATTAATAATAACTATTACTGTTTTCCTCCAATAGTTAGTGTATAATTTAAATTAACTTTGAGCACCTCGGAATAGAATTATTAGCTACAAGAATATTATAGTTGTGGAATCTAACAAGTAAAATTTATAGACAAATAAATAATGCCAGGTAAATTACTGAATGTGATCTCTGTGGGATGCATTTAATCTTAAAGTTGGTAGTGTACATATGACTCAAATTTTTTTTACTTGTATACGGCAAAATATTAAACATAATATGCCCTATAATTTGAATTACATCAGCATGGCTGAGCCATTTAAAAAATACTCAAGAGTAAAAATAACAGTGGTACTTAAATCTCAGCTTCAGATTGTAAAAATATTTTAGAAAGTAAAACAATATAAAATAAATAAACTATACAAAGCAGTAGGAAGCAAAATTCCAAAGTCACATAGGGAATAGTTATAAATTTGAGATTAGAAACAAAGATCAAATACAAGAACAGAATATATGGCATGTATATAGAAACATTTAAAATCTCATTTAATTGACAGAACCTGGATTAATAAATTCTTTCAACATTAGCTGTGTTTAAGTGAAAGAAGAGTGAAAGAGGTGACGTAATGTTATTTTATTATTAATATTTTGACTTAGGGGACACACCCAGTGGTACTCAGGGTTTACGCTTGACTCCGCACTTAGGGGTCAGTCCGGGCAGGGTCAAGAGACCATAAGGATTAGGAGATTGAATGGGGATTCACCACATGCAAGGCAAGCATTCTACCCACTGTACAATCGCTCTCACCCAAGTACAAAATTTGCACTGCTCTGCTGTTGTCCCATTGTTCATCGATTTGCTCGAGCAGTCACCAGTAATGTCTCTATTCTGAGATTTGTTGTTATTGTTTTTGGCATATTGAATACGCCACGGATAGCTTGCCAGGCTCTGCCATATGGGCCGGATACTCTTGGTAGCTTGCTGGGCTCTCCTAGAGGAATGGAGGATTCGAACCCGGGTCGGCCACATGCAAGGCAAATGTTCTACCTGCTGTGCTATCGCTCCAAGTACAAAATTAGGAATCAAAATCAGTTTTAAATTTTTATTGAAAGGTGTTATTTTAGAGAAAGGGAGCAAATATAGACACTGTGACATTCAGAGAAATGAAAGGAAAAGAAAGGGTGTATAATATATATCATATATACTATATCTCTCATGGTACAAGGAAAATTTGGTACGATTTTATAATAGAAAAAGCTTATCTGCAATTGTCCTTAATAACTGATTTCCCTTCCATACTGCACTGCTAGTCTATTTGGACAAAGACAGAAATCTTTGCAGTACATTCTTAAACGCTTGCTTCACCTGTTGATTCCTTAGAGTGTAAATAAAAGGATTCAAAAGTGGAGCAACTGAGGTATTGAGTACTGACACTCCCTTCATTAAGGTTATTCTATCTTTGGCTGAGGTTTTAATGTACATAAAGATACAACTTCCATAGGAGATAGAAAGGACAATCATGTGAGAAGAACAAGTAGAAAATGCCTTTTTTCTCTGACTGACAGAAGGAAATTTTAAAATGGTCAGAGCAATATACGTGTATGACACACTGACCAACACCAAAGTAATCAGGAGAGTCACCAAAGCCAAGATGAAACTCAACATCTCTAAAAGACTTGTATCTGTGCAGGAGAGTTGTAGGACAGGAGCAATATCACAGTAGAAGTGATCAATGATATTGGAATCGCAGAAATCCAATCCTAAACCTATAATGAGCCCTGGAAAAATTATGAGGAAACTAGCAGTCCAAGAACTTAGCACCAACCGGATACAGACTTTGCTATTCATGATGGTTGTATAGTGCAGAGGCTTGCAGATGGCAACGTATCGGTCATAGGACATAGCAGACAGGAGGAAAAATTCAGACGCACCCAGGAGGAAGGCAAAAAATAACTGAGTTAAACAACAGCTATAGGTGATTGTTCTGTCACCAGTGGCCATGGTAGCAAGCAGTTTGGGGATGCAAGTAGTTGTGTAAGAAATTTCTAAGAAGGAAAAATTTCGAAGAAAGAAATACATAGGCGTCTTGAGCTGAGAATCCAACAATGTGAGAGTTATGATAATTAAATTACCCGTGACACTGAGCAGATAGGTGATCAGAAGGAATATAAATAGCACAATCTTCCATTTGGGGTCCTCTGTCAATCCCATTAAGATAAACACTGTTACCGTTGTGTGGTTTTCCATTGCTGCCACCAGATCTGCTACCATTCTGGTTAAAGAATCATGGAGAGAAAAATTATGTAAAAGTTCTATTGGTAAATATCTGAAGTCATATCTCAATTATTTTACATAATAATTGTATCCCTGAAATAATGAAAGACAAATCATTGTAAATACATTACTTTGTGAATTAATTTGCAAATATGAAAGCTTCCTATAATATATATTCTGATTTACATATAAGGCAATGCCATTAATCACTGTATCACTGTCATCCCATTGTTCATCGATTTGCTTGAGCGGGTACCAGCAACATCTCTTCTTTGCCCCTGTCCCATGCTAGTATAGTCCAACGGCATCTGCTGGCTCCAGGAACACGAAGAACACATTGTTTTTACAGTTTTTGGCATATAAATATACCATTAATGAATAATTTTATTTTTTATCTTCTCAGTATATAAGTGCCAAAGGTCATATTGCTTCTACTTATTCTTTTTTTTTTTTTTTTTTTGCTTTTTTGGGTCACATCTGGCAATGCACAGGGGTCAATCCTGGCTCTGCACTCAGGAATTACCCCCTGGAGGTGTTCACGGGACCGTATGGGATGCTGTGAATCTAACCTGGGTTGGCTGTGTGCAAGGCAGATCCCCTACCCGATGTGCTATCTCTCCAGCCCCACTTCCACTTAATTCTAATTGATAGCCACATGAATGCCATTGTCTTAAAGAGCTGAATGAATGTAGGGCAGCAATATGATATAATTTTTGTTTTTTGCTTTTTGGGTCACACCCAGCAATGCTGAGGGGTTACTCCTGGCTTTGCACTCAGGAATTACTCCTGGCGGTGCTTGGGGGACCATATGGGATGCCAGGGATTGAACCCGGGTCGGCCGCGTGCAAGGCAAACGCCCTACCCGCTGTGCTATCGCTCTGGCCCCGATATAAATTTTTATAATGATTAAAATGGAAATACAACTTTAAGTTTAACAAATATTGGACATAAGTTATTGTATTATTACTATAGCTCTTACGTTTTGGTCTTTTCTGACATCACATTTACTCAGCTTATAAAAACTGTCTCATCTCTCTTCTTTTTAAAACCAAGTATATTAGAGAGTATAAAGTCAGTTCTTTCCCTCTTTTGTTATCTGCTGTTATTTTTTTCCTCATTTATAATCTCCTACATTAATATAGAGTTACCTGAATCATAGTACACTATGTACACTTGGTAAATAGAACAAAATAGATTTGATGATTTTTCTGTTTATGATTCTGAGAAATTGAAAAAAATAAAGTGAAATGCAAAGAGAAGCTAATAAGGGGTCAAAGATACATTGACAATAAAGGACAGAATAAAAGTAATATAAAAGACAGATTAAGAGATGTTAACATAAGAAAAGTTGATGAAGAGAAAAACATACCATTGAAATGGGATTTTTTTTCAGATGGGACAATGTCTTCTACGTGGTTTGTTGCTTCTTAAGTAATATGTAAATCAAAAAGTGTAATTTACTTCTTCCTATGAGAATTAAAAGAAAAACTGTCATACACTTTAATGACAAGCTTCCGGCCATGTGTTTGACACTTTGTGTTAACAATGACTCCTTAAAATAATTTAAGTAAATCTCCTAGTCAATCTAAATGAAGATGAATGTGTGGTAAAGAATTTTATAAGCAACCATTTAACTAAATGGCATGAAATCTTCAGAATGAAAAACACACATATTCTCCTGAGGAAAAAAAGTTCATGGCTTCATTATCAATAACAAACATTCATTAAAGATTTTCATAATGCTATGTAGAGATAATTATAATACACAGAGGAATCAAAGAACTTAACTACTCCTATTTCTAGTTACCAATGTGTTGAGGATACAGGATGTCTAAGTTAATACATGTGTAATTTGTATATATTACATGCGATAAAATTACACATTCAATTTTATTCAACTGACTCATTCAACGCGCGTGTGTGTGTGTGTGTGTGTGTGTGTGCGCGCGCGCGCGCGTGTGTGTGTGTGTGTTTTGGATTTACTCTGACTTTGCACTCAGGATTTACTCAAGGTAGTGCTCAGGAAACCATATGGAATGCCAAGGATTCAATATGGATCTACTTTATACAAGACCAATGCTCTACCCACTATACTATCACTGCAGCCCATTCAATTTTGAACAAAGTTCTAGCTCAAGTAGGCATTGTTATTAGCTACATAATAGATGTAGCTCAAAAAATCAAGTTAATAAAGTTACTTCTTTTTTTTGAATATTTGTTTGGGAGCCACAACTGACTGTTCAGGGGTTGCCTCCTCACTCCGCACTCAGGAATCACTCTGTGTCAAAAGAAAGCACCCAATCCACTATAGTATCCCTCCAACCCAATAAAGTTACTTTTTGTTGTATACATGTTTGTCACCACACATAGTGAAAATGAATCATTAAATCACAGGCAGAGTGGAGATAGTGTTTCATGTTGGGGAACTGTTATCCCCAAAACACCCAGACACGCTGTTCACTGTCGGGACAGGAACTTGTTCCTGGGCTGAAGGAGGGTGGGTTTGGAGAAACAACCTCCAGGAGCTGATTCAGTGATCACAGCTCAACTTGATTGCCAAATATACGCATTCTTATAGAGTCTGGGATTACAGGAGGTCGAATCACACTGGAGTTTAACACGATTGGCACATCACCTTTTCCTCTTTGCTTTGGAACCAGTGCAAGGCCCTTCAAGGCTCCATGTTGTGGTTAGAATGACTTGCTTAAGACATATGTAAACCAGGGGGTCTCGAGAGGCTCAAGACCAGCCCCAAGATGCCGGCGCCCTGTTTTGCTAGTGACTCTGTCCAGTCACTCCCCCTTGTGAGGTTTCACTTCAGGGCGATTTGCAATGCGGGGTTTTTCTTGCTCTACAGTTTGAATGTTAGAGAAAAAATACATTAAAAAGAAAAAAGAAAAAAAGAAAAACCTATAAAGAAAAAGCAACCCTAGAATGATCTGCCTGGTAATAGGCTAAAAATTAATACATTAAGCGAACTCTTTATTAAATGTGAACACAGGTAGACATATATGCAAATATTTAGCATCTATATAGGTGTGGGTTAGTATTAATATATGCTGTTCTTTGCTCTGTCATATGAGGAGCAGTTTAGAACAAATCGTCTTGGCAGATTGTTTTCCTGACCCCACATATAAAAATACTGTCTTCTGTTGAGTAAGATTCAAGCATCTGCTCTTGGTAAAAGCTGGGTATTAGCAAAACCTAGGTTAAACATCAGTTACAGATATGGTTAAAAACCAAATTTAGTAACTAACCTTCTTTCCCACCAGATTCATGGGAAACGGATTGATAAGAATGCAAAGGTCTTTCTCTTTCTTCGTTAATGAGTTATTCAAAGTTCTCTGTCACTTAGGTAGAATCTATGCGATAGTGACAGATAAAGAACTAAAGTTCAGACATTTTTATCTCTTGATAATAATACAAGGGCTGGAGCGATAGCAAAGCGGTAGGGCATTCGCCTTTCACGCGGCCGACCCGTGTTCGATTCCTTGGCCCCTCTTGGAGAGCCCCGCAAGCTATCGAGAGTATCACATCCACACAGGCTCATGGCGTGTTGGATGTGCCAAAAACAGTAACAATAAGTCTCACAATGAGAGACATTATTGGTGCCCCCTCGAACAAATTGATGAGCAACGGGATGACAGTGATAATAATACAGATTGGTAGAGTAAGAAAAGGACAGCTATTAAAAGTTTTCCTTCATGTAAAATTAGTAAGTGATTTATTTAAATATACAAGTCAGTTTGCTGAGATTCTTGAAGTCTCTATGGTTCTAAGCTGCCAGGATCTCCATACTACAGGGATGTGTGTTCTGTTTACATTTGGCATTCATCCTGTAATTACTCCTATTCTTGGTTCCAAATCATTGCCATCCTACCTGCATTATGACAAGTAATAGTAGTAGACAAGAACGGTTGACTGGTAATTTTTTTTTCCAATTTCTTTTGGGGATCATAGCCTGAAGTGACAGACTCACTGTCATGATAGCACAGCGGCAGGGCATTCGCCTTGCATGCAGTCAACCCGGGTTCGATTCCTCCGCCCCTCTCGGAGAGCCCGGCAAGCTACTGAGAGTATTTCGCCCCTATGGCAGAGCCTGGCAAGCTATTTGTGGCATATTCAACAGGCCAAAAAACAGTAACAAACAAGTCTCACAATGGAGATGTTACTGGTGCCCACTAGAGCAAATTGATGAGCAATGGGATGAACTGTCAATGACAGCCTGAAGTGCTCAGGTTTTACTCTTGGCTCTGTGCTCAGGCATCACTCCTGGTGATACTCAGAAGATAACTACAGGTGGTGGTGGGAATAGAATCAGGGCTGGCCTTTTGCAAGGCATAATTTTTATCGACTGCACTGTCTCTTCAGTCCCAGGAAATACTTTTTGTTTGTGACATTGAAAGAAAATTAGATTGATTTCACTTATATTTTCTACAAAGAATTTACCTCCAGAACCACATGTGTAAGGGAAGACTGTCTAGAGACTTAAACCAATATGGTGTTAACACAAAACTGAAAAATCTGTAAGATGTTGGGAGAAAAGCCCCTTTTGGTCGCATTGAAGTGCCATACTAGTCCTTGGGCTGGCCTGGGTGGATGTTCCCACAGCATTCAGAACCTGTTACAATGTATATTTACGACCACAGGTCAATGCTGCCATGGTACAGGACCCGAGGACAGGATGTGTCTGGCAGATATGCGGGTGATAGCCTATCCATTATGATCAAAGGAAGAATATAAGCCTATCTCTAGAATTATAATGAAATAATGTAACCCTATCTATAGACTGAAATGAAACACATGTTTGTTCTAACCACTGTAACTACGGGCTGGAGCGACAGCACAGCGGTTGGGCTTTCGCCTTTCACGCGGCCAACCCGTATTCGATTCCTCCGCCCCTCTTGGAGAGCCGGGCAAGCTATTGAGAGTATGGAGCCCCACGGCAGAGCCTGGCAAGCTACCTGTGATGTGTTGGATATGCCAAAAACAGTAACAATAAGTCTCTCAATGAGAGACGTTACTGGTGCCCGCTAGAGCGAATCGATGAGCAATGGGATGACAGTGACAGTGACCGTAATTACATGACTAGTGGGTAGGGCTTTTGCCTTGCACATGGCCAACGGGGTTCGATTCCTCCATCCCTCTCCGGGAGCCTGGCAAGTTACCGAGAGTATCCCTCCTGCAGGGCAGAGCCTGGCAAGCTACCTGTGGCTTATTTGATACGCCAAAAACAGTAACAACAAGTCTCACAATGGAGACATTACTGGTGCCCACTCAAGCAAATCGATGAACAACGGGACGATAGTGCAACTGTGCTATATAAACTTTGTTGTTTGCTCAATAAATTGGAACCTCTTGACTGGACCCCCATCGTGCTCATGTGCTCATTTCTCGGTTGTTGTGGAGGTGGTGGCATGGGTTTGCTCTTTTCTCTCAGACCCCTTCCCTTAGCTGCAGGAAAGATAAGTCCTGTCCTCAGGACTCTGAGGGGCAGCCCTTTGCTGGACAAGGGAACATGCTGAATAGAGCCCAGGAGAAGACCCCAACAGTAAGATGCAAGTTTTTTTTTTCTTTCTGCGTCACACCTGGCGATGCACAGGGGTTACTCCTGGCTCTGCACTCAGAAATCACTCTTCGTGGTGCTCAGAGGACCATATGGGATGCTGGGAATCAAACCCAGGTCGGCCATGTGCAAGGCAAACGCCCTATTCACTGTGCTATCGCTCCAGCCCCACTAAGATGCAAGGTATACTATGACAAGGTTAGCTACCTTATACTGCCACTGTTTCTGTCAATTACAATAGTATTTTCTTGGCCTGCTTTTAAATCGTTACCCATATAAATGGGATTTTGAACTAGAGTGTTTGGAGGAAAAAAACATATTATAGAGATCTGTACTAAACTCTCCAGAGACCTTATTAAAAGTGTTTTTTAAAAATCTATAATTGTTCAATTATATAGTATATGGGGAAAATTTGTCCATAGTACAAATTTGTGATCTCTTGGGAATGGCACTTTTTAACTTAAGTTCATGGGATCAAGTGTTAGTGTGGTAGTATTTATAAAATGTTAAACATATAAATATGTAAATTATAGTAATGAAAAATTTTAACATACTTGTAAAAATCCTGCAAATAATGAGTAAAATAACTTATAACATTTTTCCTTTATAGATAAAAATAATTAAATTTTGGGGACTGTGCTATCCATTTAGAGAAGAATAGATATTCATCTTGCCAAGATCACCATGGTGTTGACAGAGTGTTATCATTCAACTTGAAAACTTTTTGAGTAAATCACCATGCACTTTATCTTCTTGTTCAGTCTGAGTTTTTCAGTGTTTTGTATATGGACACAGGACTCAAATTTGAGAACAATCAGTATGCTTCTAACTTAAAGATTGGATCTTGGTAGATGTATTTAGATCTTGGTAGATGTTTCATTGGTCTGTGAGTCTCTCTTGATTCCAATACCATGCAGTTTTGATTACTATAGTTTTATAGTGTCATTTAAAGCCAGAAACTATAATACTTATTTATTTCTAAGTGTTTTGGTCATTTTGGGAATTTTATGATTCCACAGAAATTTTGGTAGAGTTAATTCTATTTCTTTGAAGAATGACATCATTATTTGTATAAACTATGAATAACACTTGCAATACAGCATCATTTTAACGATTTTATCTCATCTGTAAACCTGAAATATTTTTTCATTTCTTGTTGTCCTGTTCTATTTCTTTCTTACTGAATTATATTTCAAACTACATAAACATTTCACAAAATTTGCTAAGTTGATACCTAGGTGTTTGATGTTTTGGGACACTTTTGAATAGGGTTATCTGGGCCGGAGTGATAGCATAGCGGGTAGGGCGTTTGCCTTGCACGCGGCCAACCCGGGTTTGATCCCCGGCATCCCATATGGTCCCCCAAGCACCGCCAGGAGTAATTCCTGAGTGTAAAGCCAGGAGTAACTCCTGAGTATCGCTGGTTTATGACACAAAAAGCAAAAAAAATAAATAAAGAAAGAAAAAATAAATAGGGTTATCTTTTCCATTCTTTTCCTTCTAGTGCACTACTTGCATACAGAAATGTAGCAGGTCATCTAGTGATGATTTTTAATGTGTTGTAGACTGCTTCCTTATTGTATTGCCTTATTCCTTCAAAGGTTTTTTTAAGAGTAATTTTTAGGGATTCTATGTATATTATCATGTCATCTGTAAGTATTCACAGTTTCAATTTTTCTTTTCTAATTGTTATTACTTCAATTTATTTTTCTTACATCAATGGTGTGGGAAAAATGTTAAAACCCAAAGCACTTCAAGGACACTATAACACTAATATTTATTTTTATATGACTTACTGAGTCATATAAAAATGCTATTGAAGATCCTCTGCTTCAGTTGGTATTGGTTTGAACTCCACATGTCTGATTAAAGAATAAATCTTTAATTTCCTTTTTAAAAAATATAGAATAATGCTCTTAGCATATTGCTTTTGTGCTCCTGGTTTATTGAATAAACTAATTCATATAAAATATCTATTTTTAAATTGTTTTGGGATACACAAGCTCATCTATTTAACTTTATTATTGGGGCCAGACCTGTCATAGAGCATGACATACCTGACATACCTCAATAAAACAGTTCTACCCTGTAGTGCTTGGAAACTAACTTTATTTTCCACGTGAAAAACATCCTCTACCCTTCTGAGTTATCTTCCTGGCCTATGAGAGTACTTTTATAAAAGTAAATGTTGAATAACTTCTGATCATCCTCTTAGTACTTAGTCAACTAAATTAATGGATTTAATTTTGTTGTTGCTATTGACTCCTTTCCTGGAGAGTGGGAGAAAGTGAGGGTTGTGCAATGCTCCCCAGCAGAGTTCAGGGGCTCTAGGACTAGATAATTCAATGGACAGGTCTGAGCTGTCTTCTGTGCAGAGACAGCCAGCAACATTTTACAGAACTCAGGGGCCTCCAGACTACTGCAAGAGGAATTTGGGAGGGCCTGGGATCAAGGGCAAAGATGGGAAGTGTCATAAGCTACTGGGGTTTGATTTGGTGCCATCTACCTAGTAGAGTAAGATACCTGGCAAGCTACCCAGAGTTTACTGCCGGCACGGGGGAGAGCCTGGCAAGCTCCCCAGGATATATTCATATGCCAAATACAGTAACAATGATGGGTCTCATTCCCCTGACTCTGAAGAGCCTCTAATGTAGCACTATTGGGAAGGATGAGTAGAGAGATGCTGCTAAAATCTCAGGGCTAGGATGACTTGAGATGTTACTGGGCCACTAGAGCAAATTGATGATCAATGGGATGACAGTGATACAGTGATACCTAGTAGAGTATCGTCTTAGCTATCGGCCCCTGTGATTACTTTTTAGGAAGAGTTTGACAAATAGAATGTAAAGAACTGAGATTAGACAAACCTCAATGGAAACAAACCAGAGACTTAATCAGTAGACCTTCGGATTGAGGCTAAGAGAGTGAGAGGGATAGTAATCATGGTACAATGGTTTAGGGATTTTGAAATACTGGTGGATAAGTTGGTGTAGAAAACAGCACTGTGACTTTTAAACCATGACTTCAGTACTATGTAAACTATGATGACTCAATAAAAATTATCGAGACACCAGAGAGACATGGTGATTGCATTGTTAACAGCCAACCCAGGTTTGATCCTTAGATCCTGGTACCACTATAGTCCCCTGAGTTCTGCCAGATTTAGACCCTGATCATAGATCCAGGAGTAATTTGGAGCATGGGTGAATGTGGCCCCCAAACCAAAAAAATCTTGAACAAGATAATTAATTTGCTAGCTTATAAAAAAAGACTCATGAAGTATGTTGATTTCCTAATAAGATATGATCACTATATAATAATAGAAGTGACTTAATAATTGGTACTACTACTTTTATCCAATAGTCATTCTATACTTTCAAAAGTAGCTTTAACTGGCACAGAAGAGAATAGATATTATAATTTTACAGTTTAAATACAAGTAAGCAAGTAAAAAAAAAGCTCAAAAAATTATCAAATGTAATCTCTTCAAGGATGCATTTTGTTCTTGGTCAAACTTACTTAGATTCAGTGCACACAGGATTCAAATTTTATTTGTGTACAAAAATATATTACATAAATGGCATGTAACTTTTTGTATGGGGGGGCTACATTCTATGATGTTCAATGCTCAGATCTGGGTCTGTGTGCAGTGCTCTCTCCTGGCAGGGCCCAGTGACTGGTAGGGACCCTATGTGAGGTGACAGATCTGACCTAGTTAGGCTACACACAAGGAAAATACATTGTTAACTGTATTATCTATGCAACCAAATACTATATAATGTTTATTGCATCATCATGATTGAGCTTTTTCTATCAGCATCTAAACCCATGTTCATATTTTAAAATATCTCAGAAATAAAAACAACACAGAATAAAAAATAGTATGTATTAAAAAGCAAGTGAAAATAAGATCTCAAATAGTCACATAATGGAATCAGTATAACATTAGGAATAGAGAAAACAAATACAAGAACAAAATATATGGCATATATACAAAAATAATCAGCAGTATAATTTAATTTATGCATAATGTGGATTAAAACAATCCTTTACCACTAGATCTTTGAAGAAAGATCAAAGTGAGAGATCAAACTTTAGAATGAAAATAATTAATTTTGATACTTAAAATGGGGGTATTTTAGAAAGAAATAGCACCACAGAGACCATGATAGTTAAGAGAGAAGAAAATTAAAGATGTGTAAGTTAGAGATCAGATACTCTGTATCTCACATAGTATAACAAAAAAAATAGCAATAGGAAATTACAAATAAGAGACTAATTTCTCATTTTCCTTAATAAGTAATTTCCCTTCCAACTGCACAGGTAATCTATATGGATAAAGACCGAATTCTTTGTAGTAAGTTCTTAAACGCTTGCTTCACCTGTTGATTTCTCAGAGTATAAATAAAAGGATTCAAAAGTGGAGCAACTGAGGTATTGAGTACTGCCACTCCCTTCATTAAGGATATTCTCTGTTTGGCTGAAGTTTTAATGTACATGAAGATACAACTTCCATAGGAGATAGAAAGGACAATCATGTGAGAAGAACACGTAGAAAATGCCTTTTTTCTCTGATTGACAGAAGGAAATTTTAAAATGGTCAGAACAATATATGTGTAAGATATAATGACCAACACCAAAGTAATCAGGAGAGTCACCAAAGCCAAGATGAAACTCATCATCTCTAAAAGACTTGTATCTGTGCAGGAGATTTGTAGGAGAGGAGCAACATCACAGAAAAAGTGATCAATGATATTGGAATCGCAGAAATCCAATCCTAAACCTATAATGAGTCCTGGAAAAATTATGAGGAAACCAGCAGTCCAAGAGCTTAGCACCAACCGGATACAGACTTTGCTATTCATGATGGTTGTATAGTGCAGAGGCTTGCAGATGGCAACGTATCGGTCATAGGACATAGCAGACAGGAGGAAAAATTCAGACACACCCAGGAGGAAGGCAAAAAATAGTTGAGCTGCACAACAGTTATAGGTGATTGTTCTGTCACCGGTGGCCATGGTAGCAAGCAGTTTGGGGATGCAGGTAGTTGTGTAAGAAATTTCTAAGAAGGAAAAATTTCGAAGAAAGAAATACATAGGCGTCTTGAGCTGAGAATCCAACAATGTGAGAATTATGATAATAAAATTACCTGAGATACTGAGCAAATAGGTCATAAGCAGGAAGATAAATAGCACAATCTTCCATTTGGGGTCCTCTGTCAATCCCACTAAGATAAACACTGTTACTGTTGTGCGGTTTTCCATTGCCGCCTTGATCTGTTTCTGCTGTGGGAAAAATATGGAAGAAAATTATTTAAATTTTATAGTGATAATATGTGATTGTAACATTTTTATGATTGCTCTTTTATACATTGAAGTGGACTTCTGAAATTATTAATTAAAGCCAAACTAGTAAATGTCATTTTGTATATGCACATCTAGAAATATTTTATATTATGCAATATAAATATAGTTAAAAAATCTGATCTTATAAATCACATTATATTATGGTTCAGTTATATATACACTTGTGCCATTAACAATGGATATGCATTTGATTTTTTTCTTTCTTCTTTTATTAGTATGCAATGTCTAAAATACATACTTTTTACTTATGTTTACTTGTTTTATTTACTTTTTATGACTAAATAGTCACTACTATCTCAATAAATAAATGAGTCTAAATGTAACAAAAACAAGATATAGGAGTAATGTATTTTTTCATAAGCAAAGCTCTTTTAATGTCTCTGTAAATTAGTTCAATATTTTTCCCCCTACTTCTATGTTATTTCTCTGTTTTTTTTCCACATTTATAATCTATTCCAGTATCATGCTGTGCTTACATAGGAAAATTGAAAGAATTCAATAGATCAGTGTTTCTGCTAATAGGATTCTCGAAACCAGAAAATAATAAAATGGAGAAGAGGTCAAAGAGAAGACAAATGAGAGAGAAAAAACAGAGGAGTACAATGGAATGAAAAGCACAGGTCATAGAGAAGTCGATGAAAAGAAAAACATACCATTTTTCAGATGTTTTTTCAGATGATACAGTATCTACTATTTGATTTGTTACCTCTTAACATATACAAGCCTATTTATAGCAGAACTGTAACATGCTCCTTCTTTTGAGAATTGGAAAAAAAAATAGTGAAGCCCCTTTTCTAAATGAAGTGATTTTGTGGTTAAGAATTTTAGAACTTCAAGGTCAAAGACATAGTTCAGCCGTGTAATGAAAAAGAATCACAGACTGTCCTTGAACCAAATGGCACGAAAATCTTGGGAGTAAACTACTTGTTCCTGAGGGGAATTTTCTTCTTTCAATGGGTTCATTATCATATATACTCCTTCTATGCCTTACTACCAACAACAAGCATCATTAAATAGTTTTTATGGGCGGATATAGAACTGTTTATAAAGCACCAAGGAATTGAAGAAAAATAAAAGTTCAATTTTCACTTTTAATGAGGACACAGGATGCAGGAATAAATAAAGTTCTGTGAATGCAATAGCTATAAAGTTAAGGGGCTTGTTTTTGTTTTGTAGCATAAGAGACTAGGAGAAATTATTCTCTAGAGATTGTGTCAGTTGGGGAAAATTTGTAAGAGATTTTATGAGTGGCTGGTTCATCCCCAAGGTATAAGAGAAATATTGCAAATAGTGATATTTTGGTAGGATAAAGTGTGGGAAAAAAAGCTAGGAATGAGTTCTTTTTTCTTAAGTTAGAAGTCAAATTAATTTTTTAAAAGGTTTTTGCTACTGAATATTTAAGGCTGTGAATATTATAGCTTATTTTTCCCAAACATCTTTCTAGGATAAGTACATTTGAGATTATTTTTGAGGAAACTAATTACATTATTAAAGTCATAGACTACATTTTATTGTGTTTTGAGCACAGCGGTAGGGCGTTTGCCTTTCACACAGCCAACCCGTGTTCGATTCCTCTGACCCCCTCAGAAAGCCCGGCAAGCTACCGAGAGTATCGCACCCAAATGGCAGAGCCTGGCAAGCTACCCGTGGTCTATTTGATATGCCAAAACCAGTAACAAGTCTCACAATGAGAGATGCTACTGGTGCCCACTCGAACAAATTGATGAGCAACGGGATGACAGTGACAGTGACATTTTAAAAACAAACTTCTTGTCTCCTAAGTCAGATGTTTTTCAAATGATATTTACTTTGTTTCCTCTCCCAATTCCTGGATAATCATTATAAGAAAATGAAAAAAAAAACAGAAAGAAACATATCTTGTTTAGATTCATTTTTTTGTATTTTTGGTATATGTGCCAAGGAATAGAAATACTTGGTCATATGGAGGTTCTTCTTTAATTTTTTTTGAGATGGCTTCATATTGTTTCCCAAAGTATCTCAGCTATGTGACCATATGTAATGCCCCAGATCAACCAACTATATATTCTGGGACAAGAATATATATATATGCATATGCATATATATTCTCTCTATATAAATATAATTATAAGAACATAAACACAAATATAAATATATTAAATATTTATATAAATATATAAATATAAATATAAAACATAATTTTTTAAATATAACCAACTCTATATATCAACGAACTATATATTCTGGGACAAGAAAGATAGCACAAATTGTATGGCATTTTCTTTGCACACTGCTAATCCAGGTTCAGTCTCCCGCTCTCCATATGGTCTTCTGAGCATGCCAGGAATGATTCCTGAGCACAGAGCCAGGAGTAAGTTCTGATTATCAATGGGTGTTGCCCCAAAGTATCTGTATCATGGTATCTATATCACTGTCATTCGTTTGTTCATCGATTAGCTTGAGCAGGAACCAGTAACGTCTTCACTGCGAGACTTGTTACTGATTTTGGCATATTGAATACGCCATAGGTAGCTTGCTAGGCTCTGCCATGCGGGCGGGATACTCTCGGTAGCTTGCTGGGTTCTCTGAGAGGGACAGAGGAATTGAACCTGGGTGGACCACGTGCAAGGCAGACTCTATACCTGCTGTGCTATTGCTCCAGTCGCCCCAAAGTATCTAATCCATCTATGTATCTATGTATCTATCTATGTATCTATGTATCTATGTATCTATCTATGTATCTATCTATGTATCTATGTATCTATGTATCTATGTATCTATCTATCTATCTATCTATCTATCTATCTATCTATCATCTATCATCTATTGTATATCTCTTTTGCAAATGTTCAGATGATTTGTAGCACTTAACTTTACATTTAAGTTTCCATGAGCCTTCAAAGATAAAATGGCTACCAAGAAGTTTCAGTGCTCTCTGAAAAAAATCTACCTGAAATTGTGACAAAATTTTTTTTCAAGTTTGTTATTTGCATCTCATTTAAACTCACTGAAATAAAATCTGTACAAATGTTATCTGAAGATGTTGTTATGACATGGGTATTTTTAAGAGTTTTGTGTTTAGTATGCAAATGGAATGCACTCACAGGTGGTATGCAATATTCTCAGCATGTTACTGTTATTAAAAGTTTATCATATTATTTATTTTAAAGTTGCTAATATATTTTTAATTTCCCATATCGTTTATCGATGGTTAGCACCTAGACTTTGCAACATGAAGCCCTGCTTTCACTATCTCTGTTACTATCATGTTACTATCATGTAGCTGCTTCCCTCATGCAAAAATAAGAGGTGCCCTTTGAAAATTCTTTATCACTACTTCTTTCTACACTGTGGATGAAGGTAGAAAAATGAAGTGGAAAATTTGAAACCCTGGTGATTTTTTTTTTAATTTTATTTATTTTTAATTAGAGAATCACCGTGAGGGTACAGTTACAGATTTATACACTTTTGTGCTTATACTTCCCTCATACAAAGTTCGGGAACCCATCCCTTCACCAGTGCCCATTCTCCACCACCCGTAAACCCAGCGTCCCTCCCACCCTCCCCAATCCCATCTCCCCCCCACCCCACCCTGCCACTGTGGCAAGGCATTCCCTTCTGTTCTCTCTCTCTAATTAGCTGTTGTGGTTTGCAATAAAGGTGTTCAGTGGCCGCTGTGCTCAGTCTCTAGCCCTCATTCAGCCCGCAACTCCCTTCCCCCACATGGCCTTCAACTACAATGTAGTTGGTGATCGCTTCTCTGAGTTGACCTTTCCCCGGAACGTGAGGCCAGCCTCGAAGCCATGGAGTCAACCTCCTGGTACTTATTTCTACAGTTCTTGGGTGATAGTCTCCCACTCTGTTATTCTATATACCATAGATGAGTGCAATCTTTCTATGTCTGTCTCTCTCTTCCTGACTCATTTCACTCAGCATGAAACTTTTCATGCCCATCCACTTAACTACAAAATACTTGACCTCCTTTTTTCTAACAGCTGCATAGTATTCCATTGTATAGATGTACCAAAGTTTCCTCAACCAGTCATCCGTTCTGGGGCATTCGGGTTTTTTCCAGATTCTGGCTATTGTAAACAGTGCTGCGATAAACATACATGTGTAGATGTTGTTTCGATTATACTTTTTTGCCTCTCTGGGATATATTCCCAGCAGTGGTATTGCTGGGTCAAATGGGAATTCAATATCTAATTTTTTGAGAATCGTCCAAATTGTTTTCCAGAAGGGCTGAACCAGTCGGCATTCCCACCAGCAGTGAAGAAGGGTCCCTTTCTCCCCACATCCTCTCCAACAGCGGTTGCTTTTGTTCTTTTGGATGTGTGCTAGTCTCTGTGGTGTGAGGTGGTATCTCATGGTTGTTTTGATCTGCATCTCTCTGATGATTAGTGATGCAGAGCACTTTTTCATGTGCCTTTTGGCCATTCGTATTTCTTCCTTGGTAAAGTTTCTGTTCATTTCTTTGCCCCATTTTTTGATGGGGTTGGATGTTTTCTTCTTGTAGAGTTCAACCAGTGCTTTATATACCCTTGATATCAACCCCTTATCTGATGGTTATTGTGTAAATATCCTTTCCCATTCTGTGGATAGTCTTTGGATTCTGGTCAATGTATCTCTTGCGGTGCAGAAGCTTTTTAGTTTAATGTAGTCCCATTTGTTGATCTCTGTTTTTACTAGATTGCTTAGTTCCGTGTCACCTTTGAAGATACGTTTATCTTCAATATCGTGGAGGGTTTCGCCGACCTTGTCTTCAATGTACCTTATGGTTTGTGGTCTAATGTTGAGGTCTTTAATCCATTTTGATCTGACTTTTGTGCATGGTGTCAGGTCAAGGTCTAAACCCATTTTTTTGCATGTGGTTGTCCAGTTGTGCCAGCACCATTTGTTAAAGAGGCTTTCCTTGCTCCACTTCACATCTCTTGCTCCCTTATCAAAGATTAGATGGTCATACATTTGGGGTTGTGTGTAGGGATATTCCACCCTGTTCCATTGGTCTACGGCTCTGCCTTTGTTCCAGTACCATGCTGTTTTAATTGTTACTGCTTTGTAGTAAAGTTTGAGGTTGGGGATGGTGATGCCTCCCATCATCTTTTTCCCAAGAATTGTTTTAGCTATCCTTGGACGTTTGTTATTCCATATGAATTTTAGGATTGCTTGATCCATTTCTTTGAAGAGTGTCATGGGTATATTTATAGGGATCGCATTGAATCTGTATAATGCTTTAGGGAGTATTGCCATTTTGACAACATTGATTCTCCCTATCCACGAGCAGGGTATATGTTTACATTTCCTCATGTCCTCTTTGATTTCATGGAGTAGCGTTATGTAGTTTTCTTTGTAAAGGTCTTTTACTTCCTTGGTTAAGCTGATTCCGAGGTACCTGATTTTCTGGGGCACGATTGTGAATGGGATTGCTTTTTTCATGTCCCTTTCCTCTGCCTCATTGTTTGCATATATGAAGGCCATGGATTTTTGGGTATTGATTTTGTAGCCTGCAACTTTACTGTATAAGTCTATTGTTTCTAAGAGTTTCTTAGTAGAGGTTTTAGGCTTCTCTAGATATAGTATCATGTCGTCTGCAAATAGTGAGAGTTTGATTTCTTCCCTTCCTATCTGGATGCCCTTAATCTCTTTTTCTTGTCTAATAGCTATCGCAAGTACTTCCAGTACTATATTGAAGAGGAGTGGTGAGAGTGGGCATCCTTGTCTTGTGCCTGATCTCAGAGGAAAGGCCCTTAGTTTTTCCCCGTTGAGGATAATGCTTGCCGTAGGCTTGTGATAAATGGCTTCGACTATCTTGAGGAAAGTTCCTCCAAACCCCATTTTGGCGAGGGTTTTCATCATGAAAGGATGTTGGATCTTGTCAAATGCTTTCTCTGCATCTATTGATATGATCATATGGTTTTTATCTTTACTTTTGTTGATATGCTGGATTATGTTGATTGATTTCCGAATGTTAAACCATCCTTGCATCCCTGGGATGAATCCCACTTGGTCGTGATGTATAATCTTTTTGATGAGTTGTTGGATCCTATTTGCCAGTATTTTGTTGAGGAACTTCGCATCGGTGTTCATCAGGAATATTGGTCTGTAATTTTCTTTCTTAGTGATGTCTTTGTTTGCTTTTGGTATTAGGGAGATGTGTGCTTCATAGAAACTGTTTGGGAGATTTCCTGTTTTTTCAATTTCCTGGAAAAGTTTGAGGAAAACAGGCAGCAGGTCTTCTTTAAATGTTCGGAAGAATTCGCCAGTGAAGCCATCTGGGCCTGGGCTTTTGTTTTTGGGGAGGTTTTTGATCACAGCTTCAATTTCCTTAACATTGATGGGTCTATTCAGGTATTCCAAGTCTTCTTTGTTCAGTCTTGGGAGATTGTAAGAATCGAGGAATCTATCCATTTCTTTTAGGTTCTCCTGTTTTGTGGCATATAGACTTTCGAAGTAGTCTCTAATGATCTTTTGAATCTCACTGGTTTCTGTTATGATGTCCCCCTTTTCATTTCTGATTCGATTTATTAGGGTTCTTTCTCTTTCTTTCTTTGTAAGTCTTGCTAGCGGTTTATCAATCTTGTTTATTTTCTCGAAGAACCAGCTCTTTGTTTCATTGATCTTTCGAAACCCTGGTGATTTTTGCTGTCTCCTTCAACATATTACATGACAAATAGAGTGAGGTCTTATGTTACTGCTGGCCCCAACTTGAGCTAGAAGTGATATTAGACTGGATGACAGGAAACCTTTTTAGAAACCCCAGAGAAAATGCCTGAGCTTATTTTTTTCAGTGTCCATGTGTTCCTTGACTTAGAGATAGAAAACCAACTTTTGAACTCCAGATTGTTAGTATGATTCTTTTTGTATCTAGAGCAAACATTTACTAGTTATAAAACTTTTCCTGGTAATGACCATAGTTGACAAGCAAATAAATAACAGCTATTAGAGTAATTATGGTTTTCATTTCCACTTTTCCCATAAATTCCAAACACAAGTACATATAAATCACAAAACTACATCAATGTGCATGCCTGTAAAATATAAAATGGATAAGTAAAGGGTAGAGAAATTGATTTTTTCTTTTTAAGTCACACCTGGTGATGCACAGGGGTTATTCCTGGCTCTGCACTCAGGAATCACTACTGGCGGTAGTAATTCAGGTAGTAATTCAGGGGACCATATGGGATGCTGGGAATCGAACCCGGGTTGGCTGCATGCAAGGCAAACGCCCTACCTGCTGTGCTATTGCTCCAGCCCCAAGGTAGAGAAATTGATTTTACTATTGGAACCAATATGGTATTAATTTAAAATAGATTGTCTTATGTATGAGGGCTTATGCTTAGGACTGGAGCTATAGCACAGTGGGTAGGGCGTTTGCCCTGCATGTGGCAGACCCAGGTTCAATTTCTCCATCCCTCTCGGAGAGCCCGGCAAGCTACGGAGAGTCTCTTGCCCACACAGAAGAGCCTGGCAAGCTACCCGTGGCGTATTTGATATGCCAAAAACAGTAGCAACAAGTCTCACAATGGAGATGTTACTGGTGCCCACTCGAGCAAATTGTTGAACAATAGGGTGGGACGACAGTGCTACAGTAGTACAGTGCCTGGGGAGAGGACCTTCCCTATCTGCCTGCCTGCCTACATAATGTATGCGGGGTCAAAGGCAACCATGAAGCAAACAAATGAAAATCAGGAAAAGATCAAAATGTCAAACTGCAAGCAGTTAAATACAAAAGTAGATATGATAAAATAAGCTGGGGAGAAGACGGAAAATGCATTAAAAAGTGGAAAAATGGCAAAAGTATTTCATATCAGTAATACTCTATATAAAAATAAAAAAATTAATAATAAGAGATTGACAAAATGGATACTAATTAATAAATCGACAAAAATAAGTGTTTCAGTTATGTGTTGGTCTACTTTAACTAAAAATAAATAAAAATAACTAAAAATAAAAAAGTTCAAGTACAGAAAATTTTTGTTTTTGAAGCCAATCACGAGAGCTGGGATGAACATGATGAAATTGGACAAAATAAGCATTAGGTCTAAAATAGTTAAAAGGGAAAAAATATCAATATTTATGAAATGATGATTCATAATGATTCATAGAATGATTAAATACATATACTTAACAGCAGAATCCCAAAACACATGTAAGTAAGAAAATGAGAGTTCTCCAATATCTCATTGTAAATAATGTTTCAAGGAACTAAACAGAGGATCAATAAGGATACATAAGGCTTGATAAGCAAGAATAATTTGTTGTTCTTTTACTTTCTAAAATTTAAGGACTGTATTGGGAGTTATATCTCTATATGAACAATTCATAAATTTACCCATTTAATGCTGTTTTTTTGTATCTTTTATTTTTTTAATTTTTTAAAATATTTTATCACCAAGTGGAAAGTTACAGAGTTTTCAGGTTTATGTCTCAGTTATACTGTATTCAAACACCATCCCTTCACCAGTGCCCATATTCCACCACCAAAATCCCCGGTATACCCCCTGCCCCCCACCCCAACTGTATAACTGATGAACCTCACTTTATTTTCTCTTCACCTTGATTACGTTCCATATTTCAACACAAAACTCACTATTGTTGTGGGAGTTATATCCCCAAACAAGATAACCCTAATAAGGAGGCATTTGATAATTAGTTTTCCATTCAAAGATTGTATGTTTTCAGGTTTTAGGAAAGGTCGTGCGGCTCGGATCTGTCCCACTCCCGAATCCTGGAGCCGTGTTAGTTGCTCAGTGTCACCAGGGTTCCATCTGGAGAAGGTGTGCAGGCGGCACCTCCTCCCTCCGGCCCCCCAGTGTTGCTGGCCCCGATTCGGGTCCGGAGCATTGTCCGGGACGCGTTGCTCACCAGAATGCCTGCCACTTCTGTGGATTGTGGCATCAAGATGGTGCCGAGGGTGGGTCGAGGGCGTGACTTCCGGTGGACGGGACCACTCAGAGTTTTGGGCTGGCGCTGCCCCACTCCAGTGGCCCCCGCGGCTCGGATCTGTCCCACTCCCGAATCCTGGAGCCGTGTTAGTTGCTCAGTGTCGCCAGGGTTCCATCTGGAGAAGGTGTGCAGGCGGCACCATTTAATGCTGTTTTAAATGAGGCCTTAATTTTATTTAAAACTACATATTTTAATTCTGAAATGCTTTCTTTTAAATGCATGGATTTATACTATATGGATCTTTTATCCTTTACTTAGAAAAAAAGAATACATTATCTACTCATTAGATTTTGGATTCACTCCCTGAAGCACACTGTAAACAATTTATTATTTGTTTATATACTGATGTAAGCATAACTTAACACAACTATACAAACTAATTCCACCATAAAAGTTCCATCTTATCACCAAAACAACTCTTAGAGTCATTACCACCGGCTCCCCCACCCCGTCTTTTCTTAATTTCTAGTAATTACTTTCGTTTTCATGGAGTCTAAGAGATTTTTGCTTGCTGGTTTGCTTTGTTCACAAAGCAAATAATCTTATTTTGTCTTTTACTTCCTTAATTATTTTACATGAATTAATCACCTCAGCTTGTATACATTTTGTTTTAAAAATGAAACATTATGCCTGGACTTGAATCCAAATTTGCAGTGTGGAAGACAAGTGAGATACCCACTAAATTATCTCTCTTAGTCCTCTATTTCTTATTTTTAATGACACATTATGAAAGTATTCTGTTGGTATATTACAGATTCTTTATCCAGTCATTTACTGGTGAAATTTTATGAATGTTCTGTATTTTGTTACATTTTAATTGAGAGAGAGTGGCTATACCAACTTTGTTCAGGACATACTCCTGGCTCTGTGCTCAGGCTCACGACTGGTGAGATTCAGGTGCCTTATATGTTGTCTTATAGCAAGTTATTGAATCCAGGGTTAGTCACATGCAAGGCAAATTCCTGCTTTATTATATATCCATACCTCTGTGACATTTTTTTTTTCATTTTTTTTTTTTTAAGTAGAGCAGATTTTATTTGGAGGTTTTGAAGATGAGGAGGCAGGGAAAGGGAGAGAGAGTAACATGCTCAAGAGAGACTACAGGCTTCTCCAAGAATAGAGAAAGCCCCAACACACACCCCAGCATTAGATAGGAAAGTACACATTTCAAGAGGGGAGATGCGAGTGATGTGTTCAGGTGACACATGTGCTTGGTCATTGTGGGCACAAGCAGCACATGGACTAGGACAGCCTATACACCCCTGTGACTTTTATTATTGAGAAAGTTTTCGGTAACTGTCTTGATTTCCTTGATAATGATATGTCTATGCAAATTTCTTCTTCCTCTTGACTCAATCTTTCATTATCATTATCACTATCATCCCCCGTTGATCCTCGATTTGCTCGAGCAGGCTCAGTAATGTCTCCATTCATCTTAGCCCTGAGATTTTAGCAGCTTCTCTTTACTCGTCCTTCTCAGTGGTGTCACATTAGAGGCTCTTTAAGGGTCAGGAGATGAGACACATCATTTGTTACTGTATTTGGCATATGAATACGCCACGGAGAGCTTGCCAGACTCTCCCGTGCGGGCAGGAAAACTCTTGGTAGCTTGCCAGGTTTTCCAAGAGGGAAAACTAGTCTATAGGATGTCGTACTCTGGGAGCTTGGTTTTATAGTCTCTGGATGTTGGCCGTTAATAGGATTACATAGCGCCGGGGGTAGTCCCTGAGTGTGACCACCTAGTTACTGGAAAATGGGGGATCTGGGTGGAAGAGGCCCAGTCCCGATCTGAGCAGACTTGGAGATCTCAGCCCCGGGTCCCACACACCTGGGTTCCTCTGCCGGTTTCTTCATGCGTGAGGCCCATCCGAACATGTGGAGGGTGGCCTTGAGCATGACTGTGGCTGGGTTCCAGAGGTCTTCAGCTGCTGGGGTTCTGCTTGGGGCAGGGAAGGAAACTCAACCCACCTGCTTGAGGGGCCCCGGTGAAGACAGCCAGGCTCGGGGGCAAGAGACTCAATCTTTAGAGATTATAAATTTTCCATCCATACTTGTCTTGGTTTACTTTTTGTATTTCTGAGCTATAAGTTGTCCATTACCTTTTGTATTTCTGATCTATCTATTGTAGTTTCTTGCCTTTCATTTATGATTCTACTTATTAGGATTTTTTTCTTTTCTTTGTGAGTCTATCTAGTAGCTTGTATATCGTTGATTCTTTAAGAAATAACTATTTTTTTAATTGATCATTTTGTATTGTGTTTCTCACTTCCATGTTATTGATTTCTGCATAAAGTTTTATTATTTCGTTCCTTGAACTTATGTTGTGTAAGTTCTTTGATAAAGTTCTCTTTGTTGTTTATCTTCTGGTTTCTTGGCCTGTGAGGTTAGGTAGTTTTTCTCCACTTGTTCTTATTTTTTGATGAATTCCTCTAGTAGATGATTTACCCCCTTAATACAGATTTTGCTATGCCCTATGAAATTCTGGTAACTTGCATCTTCATTCTTGTTTCTATACAGGAATATTTCACCCATATTATCTGCTTAACTTGACTCGATGGTCATTTAGTACTGTATTGTTCAGCTTCCAAGTGTGTGAGTATTTCTGAATATCTTTATGATTTATTTCCAACAGAAGTTGAATATAGTACAATGAGAGAAACTTTATAAAAATGCAATTTTACACACTTTATAGGGTTTTATGTCTCAGCATGTGTTTTATCCTTAAGAATGATCAATGAACACTTGAGAAGAATATATATTGAGTAGTAGATATCATATTACACTAGGGAGAATGTTCTATATGAAAATTCCAGATAAAATAAATACGGGAGGGGAGGTGGCAAATATAAAGGAACACATAATCAATAAGCCTGTATTGTTATGAATTTCCATCTTAGGACTACTTTTGCTGTGTCCTATTGGTTATGAGAGTTTGAAACCTTATATTCTCTCTCTCTCTTTCTCTTTCTCTCTTCCTTTCCCTCTCTCTCTGCCACACCCAGTCTTGCTCTTGTCTTGTTGCTTGCTATGAGCTCAGAGATCGCTCCTGGAGTGCTCAGGGACCTCTATATGATGCCTGATTGAACCTCTATCACTCACTATGCACAATGTCAGCACCCTTTTGGCTTTACTAACACTCCGGCCCTTAATTTTTTTTTTTTTTTTTTTTTGCTTTTAGGGTCTCAACTGGCGATCGATGCACAGGGGTTGCTTCTGGCTCTGCACTCAGGAATCCCCCTGGCGGTGCTCAGGGGACCATATGGGATGCTGGGAATTGAACCCAGGTCGGCCGCGTGCAAGGCAAAAGCCCTACCCACTGTGCTATGGCTCCAGCCCCCGGCCCTTAACTTTTTGCTTTGTAAATTTTGAAATTTTCTTCTTTGATTTTCTCTTCGATTCAATTATTCTGTAACAGTATGTTGGTTAGTCTCAAAATATTGGTTCTTTCCTTTTTCTCTAGGCCTTTAGTTACTGTAAGATTTTAAGAGTAACATTTATAATAATAGATTGCTGTATCCTACTTCCATCTGGGATGGAGCAATAGCACAATGGGTAGGGCCTTGCATGGGGCCGACCGGGGTTTGATTCCTCTGCCCCTCTCAGAGAGCCCAGCAAGCTACCAAGAGTATCTAGCCCGCATGGCAGATCCTGGCAAGTTACCCGTGGCATATTCAATATGCTAAAAGCAGTAACAACAATTCTTACAATGGAAATGTTACTGGTGCCCGCTCAAGCAAATTGATGAGCAATGGGATGACAGTGATAAATGATTTCCAGATCCATTCAGCTACTCTACTATTTTATGGGAGAATTTAGTCCATTGAGTTTGGGTAAATGATTGTTTCAATGGACTTTGTTGAAATGTATTTAGGAGAGTTTGGTTATATATGTTACCTGATCCTTGCTTTTGAGACCATTCATTATCCCTATCAAAGCCGGTGAAGAGTATACATGTCTTCAGATTCTCTTTGTCTGAGAATATTTATATCACTCCTTAAAATTTTCATAACCTTGCTGGATAGAGGATTTATAATTGGGAGTTCTCATTCAATAGTGTGCTTTTCATTACTTTTTTTTTTTTTTTTGCTTATAGAGCTTCATATGATGAATCTTCTGTAAGTCTTATGTGTTTTACTTGTATATGAGATTTTGCCTCTCTTTTACAGCTTTCTGGAATCTTTGTCATTGATTCTTTTCATTTTGATTGCAATGTAACTTGTTATTCTATTTGAGTTTACTTTGATTGGCATTCATTGAGCCTCCCGTATCAGTGCTCCCATATCTCTCTTCATATTGAGAAAGTTCTCACACATTATTACTTCAACAGCCTTTTCCCCTCTCCTCATTTCTCTTCCTCCAGAATTCCTGTCATTTTGAGGTTGTTTCTCCAGGTATTGCCAATAATATTTCTCACGTTCTCTATGTTGTAGATTTTTTTCTTTTCTCATTCTCTCTCCTATTGCTTCTGCTATATTGGAGGCTGACTATCATATTTCAAAGTTTACAGATTCAAATTTCAGTTTTTAAAATGTTGAAAAAGTTTTAAATGTTTTAAAAGTTTTTAAAACTTTCTACTATATTATTTAGCTCCTTCATTTATATTTGAAAGGGATCTTTCAGTTTTACTGTCAGACTCTCTTGAAGTTATCTGATTTTCTGTTCAAATCTCTCTTTTAGATCCATAAATATATGATTATTATTATACTGGTGGATTATAGAAAGGCCTATTTTGAGGGACTTCTCTCTAAACTTCTGTCACTCTCTGGTCACATAGCTGAATTCCATCAATTATTCACTGTTTCTAGAACTCTGTTGTCTGAGCTACCTTAGTGAACAGATACCTGAGCGAACAGGTACCACTGTTCCCTAATATTTAGACTTCACTTCTCAGGGTCTCTGCAGGAGACAGTTGTGCTAGAAGATGCTCAATTATTCTCCATATTCCTGTTCTAGATGCAGGGCCAGCAATAATGTTGCAGATGTTGTAGAGGATCTCTCTGGTTCTCTTTGGATGAGGAGGCCGCTGTGAGGGGGCACTCACTCTAATGGCTCCTTTTCTCTGCCTTTGGCCAGTGGCAATGCACAGGTCCTTGAAGCTTCATCTAGGTCTCTCTGAGCTAAGGAGTGTTATGTTCACTTATACTCTGAACTCTTCCTCTCTATCCTAGGCTAGCAGTGATAAAAGTTTCTTTTATTTTTGATACATTATATACCTGATGCTTCTTTTATTCATTAAAATGCAAATTTTCAGTGAGGTCTAGGATGATTTTCAGTGGTGTCCATAGAAGACAACAGCTGGATTAGTCTATTATGAAAATTTACAAGTTGCTCATTTGTCCCAGTACAGTTGCAGTCTCTTTGGTAGATAGAGATAGACTTTGCCAATCTCTTTAAGATGACTAATAGTGAAGAAATGTAGGATTTTGAGAAGAATCTTGTCATCTTAAATAGTACTCTCTTTCTATAAAAGCGATTTGCTCTTAAAAATATGAGGTATAAACCACTTTTTCCCTATTAAAAATATGGTAGAGTAAATGAATAAATAAAACTTTTGTCTTACAGTGGTTGGATAAAGAGTGAATGCATAACTAAGTAAGGTGGCTAACTTTAGTCTCACAGCATAGAGATGTTTTCTAAACCAAAAAAGAGTTATTTGTTGTGCATAGTAGCACTTGATCAGCAGCAGGAAGAATAATTCTGGTCTAGGAATTATCAAAAATGTAAATATTATACATTGTGATAAGAATGAGCTATGTGAGAAGGCACATTTACTTGGGAGGACAAATAGGTGGCCTGGACCACCTGCTGTTACACATTGTTGTTGCACTGATGACTCTGACTCACAGCTCTGATTCCATGGCACATGATATCTGAAATAATTTCCCCATGTAGGAACTATTTATTTTGGCCTTCTGATGATTATGTGAGACCCTAATAGAGTAGAACTCACTCATCAACATTATCATAGATATTGCTATTGTCCAGGTTTCTGATAAAGAAGAAACAAAGAATAATCCTGAATGACAAATGCTCTACTCCCTAAGATAGCTTAATCCTTATGAAACTAAGTATTCACTCAATCAATTGCTAATAGGCTGTTTCTAGCTTAAATTAACCACAAAAAACTTTATTAAGTTTATATCAAATATTCTAAACATTAGTTTGCCTTCTTAGTCTATCTCATCAAACTATCATGACTATCACCATTATTTCAAGTCTTATTGAGAGCCTTATCTAGTCACATAGAAATAAAAGAAATTCTGTTTTGGACTGGAGAAAAATGATCAGGAATATGTTATGAGATATTTGACCAAAGAACATGCTTTTTCTTTGTACGTAGTGATCCACAAGCAAGTGAGCTAATCCAGTAAAGTGCAATGACTACTGAAAGCAATGGTGAAAATACTCAAACCAATGACCATTAAATAAGGTATGGTATGGTTTCCATAATATATAGAATTTATTGTCTAGAACCCAAGATCATGGGGATTGGTGTTTTTAAGATTACTTTTAGTGGGAACCTGAGAGATTGTACAGTGGGTAGGGCACTTGTCTTCCACTTGGCAAAACCAGGCAAAAGTACAAGTTTTCTACGACTAAATAGATCATACATTTAAGATAGTTTTCTTGTACATGGCAAACCCATGTTCATTCATCAATATCACATATGATCTCTTAAGCAAAACCAGAAGTGATACTTGAGCACAGAATCAACAGTAAACCTTGAGCAGCCAACTGTGACCTCCAAACTAAAAAAAAAAGTTAGTTTTCTGAATTAATTTAAAATCAAACACGTAATAAATCAGAGGTATTTCTGCTCTGCTTGTCCATGTTGCGTTTCTCAGGCCTAAAGTGATAATAATGAAAAATTTTTAAATGTCCTTTATTATGTGACCTAGTTAGAGCAAGAAACAACATTAAAGACAACTAAATAGAAAATAAAGAATAAAGCTTAGCTATTTTAAATTATATGCTTTTAGATATAAAACCCTACCAAAGATTCTGTAGCACTGTAGCACTGTTGTAGCACTGTCATCCCATTGTTCATCGATTTGCTCGATTTTATGAGTTACAGGCACCAGTAATGTCTCCAATTTGAGACTTGTTATTGTTTTTGGCACATTGAATACACCACGGGTAGCTTGCCAGGCTCTACCATGCGGGAGGGATATTCTCGGTAGCTTGCAGGACTTTACGAGAAGGATGGAGGAATCGAACCCATGTTGGCTGTGTGCAAGGCAAACACCCTACCTGCTGTGCTATTACTCCAATTTAAAACTAAAATAATAAATACAGCAAAGTTATAGGCTATAATGCTAACACACTAAAGTAAGTTGTTTCTATATGCACACAATGAACCATTATTAAGGGACCTTAAAAACATACACATTACAAACTATAACAACTAAACTTAAAAATACCAGTTTAGGATTCTGGCAGTGCAGTAGGATAAAAATTGGGAACACTGGGTAGAGGGAAGTGGATACTGTTGTTGTGATTGTCATTGGGACGTTGTGTGCCTGAAACTCATCTGTTAATAACTTTGTAAATGTTATTTTAAAGGTTCCTTAATAAAAAATTCTAAAAAATTAACTCTAGAAAAAATATATGTAACAATTATACCAAAATACTTAGGAATAAATCTAACCAAGGAGATGAGGTATCTATGCATTTAAAGCTGTTAGGTACTGCTAAAATAGACACTGAAAAACATACAATAGAGGAAAAGCTATACCAGTCGCATTAATAGAAGAATTAGTGTTGTTAAAATGGCCATCCCACCTAAAGGCCATATTCTGTCTATACAGATTCAATTCAACTCCTATTAATAGTTCAATGACATGCTTTATAGTAATAGAACAAAAATCATAAAACATACTTGGGATTGCGAAGTACTTGAGAGACAAACAATATTGACCACAAAGAACAAAAATGCAAAAATTTCAATGCTTCTCTACTTGCTCTATAAGGGAAAATTTCATTAGCTTTAATTAATGTCTTATTGATAACTCTGAATACCAGTATTATTTAATGTTATTTGAGTTAACTCAATATTACAGGCTGGAGTTACAGATTTTAAATAAAAAACACTCATGAAAGTTAAGATTCTGTTTTGGTTTGTTTGGGCTACACCCAATGGTGCTTGGGGATTCACCCTGGTTCTGCACTCGTGATCACTCCTGCCAGCCTCAGGGGACCATATGGGATGCCAGGGTCAAACAGGAGTCAGTCGCATGTAAGGCAAGTACCCTACCCACTGTACTATCGCTCTAGCTCCGAAAATTAAGTTTTTTATGATTATTATTCCTGTATAATTTTCCTTGGTATATCACATTTAATAGTAGGAGTTGGTATGACCAAGGCTTAGAATTCATAATTCTGGCTCCAACTAACATCAAATAATAAAATTGAACACTTTCATGACATTAATAAAATTTTTGATTTTCCTCTGCTTCTCATATTCTAAAGTGACAATCTATTTATTACCACAATAATTAGTAATATAGGAAAAAGGCATGAATAACTTAATAAAATATGTCATATGTAAATGAGAGGAAAATCATGTGAATTATAATTATCATGTATTCACACATATATAGCTTTTATAATCTAGTTTTAGTTAAAATATCTATTTTATAAATAATAATTTCCTATAGAGAATAATAAAAACACTACTAATATATATTTTATTTCAGCTCCAATTTTATAGATATTATGAAGAATAATTTTAAACAACAGTGTCATTTCACCTACTAATACTCAATTCCCTAAATAACTTCTCAGAAATTTAAAAATAACTATAACAAAATTATAACACTACACATTTATAATTTATTCGATTATGTAAAATTACTACTTTTCTGATTCTTCAGTTGAATTAGTATCAATATGAATTCTATGCCAAAGCATCAAAAATCAGATGGGCTGGACACGTAACTCAATTCAGAGATGACCGCTGGACTAAAGCTGTTACTGACTAGATTCCATGGGGCATCAGAAGACTGCATAGCCGCCCACCAATGAGATGGTTAGACTTCTTGATCAAAACCCTGAATGAACGATTTGAGGCTCTTCCTAATCCTGGAGCGAGCAGATATTTTTGGGCTACATTAGCACATGACAGGGACAAAGGGAGACATTACTGGTGCCCGCTCTAGCTGTTAGGGGTGGCAGATATCTGCCTGGGGGAGGCTCGGAGAAACAAAAGAACAAAACCAAGACAACTCTTTCTGCAAATGCACGGGGGTTTATTCAAGCCAATATAGCTATATTGGGACCTTCAACTGTGCCAGCTGAATAACACGGCATAGCCTAAGGCCCCAAACTCAAAAAGCAAGCTGTTTTTATACCCTTTTGGGGGAGAAAAGGGAAAAATCACACATATTATAGCATCAAAGGGAATCACACATATTGGATCACATAGGTCACTTAATTTGCTTATCTCATCATTTGTTGACTGTTAACTGTTTCCCTGCAAATGTTTGCTTACAGTTCCTAGGGCAGTTTGTTGACTCATTTGGTGACAGTTTCCTGCCCAGCGGTAGGTCTCGAAAACATCTTTCAAAGCAGCCAAACAGTTACAAAGGCAAATTTAACCCTTAACCTGCCCTCATCTTCATAGCAAATCGAAGATCAATGGGATGACAAATAACAAGTGATACAAGTGATGAATTCTACATGGTTTGTTCAAGACCATGTCGCTTAATTTTCTTTTACTCTAGAATAATATCATGGGCATAGTTTATATGCTTCTGGCTCTTTGATTAAATTGAATTACATATAAACATATAATTTGCAAATTGCTTTAAAATATACAAGTTTATCTTTTCCACAGACTTTTAATTTAATCTGATTATTGGGATCCTATCAAGCACAGAGCTCAGGGAAGAGACCTACCTTAGAGGTGCAGGAGTATCATGCAATAGTGGGAAACTAGATGGGTCCCCCACATGCAAGACTTGCTCCAGCACTTGTGCTATCGGCCCGGCCCAGTACACACCTCTGAAAAAGCAAATATTAACTTCTGATAATTCTCTTTTTCATTGTACTTAGTCAATTAAATGAACTGTTTTTTTAAATTTAATTACTGTAAAAAACCTCTGCCAGGGGACAAACTGGGGGAGAGCCCTGGGGCTGCTCTCCCTGTAGGCCAACACTGGGTTTGTGTGTGTGGGGGTGGTGGTGTTGTTGGTCTAGGCCCAGCAGGGGAGGCCCAGGCCATGGGGCAGATAAAAGAGGAAACTAGGGTCAAACCAGTTGATTTATCAGATGCCTTTTATTCCATTCTCTCCACACACCTGTTCCAGTCTCTGAACTCCCCATTTATCCTTCCTAGCTCCTCACTCCTCCATCCCCACCCTCTAGATTCTCCTCCTCTCTCTGGATACTCCGCCTACTTGTCTCTCTTCACCTTGCCCTCTAGGCTACACACAGTCTGGTAGCAACATCAACACAAGAAAGCCCTTCCTGAGGTTTCACCAGGTTCAAAGGAAACACCACCTAGAGGCATTCCCTTCCTCCTAGCATCTTAGTTAACATCTCAATATTAGTTATTGTTGTATGGGCCCTTAGTAAGAGATACTTGAGGCTTGTAGGGCAGTTCTCCTGGGTCTTGCCACAGACTCAGACTACAGCACTCAGGCCAGATTAATCATTCCTAACCCTAGCAGGGTCCAAATCTAGTTATTACTTCTTGGATCCTGACAGCATTTGTCCATGACCAAGCTCTTAACTTATAGTTAAGCATTAGGTACTTTGGCCATCTTGTATTACATAACTCACTACTTGCCCTGGGTCCGTCCTGTCCCTAGTTCGGACCCTGCTTTTGGGGGTGCTAGGAAATAAGAGCAGCTGAAGCTTAGATCAAGAGAACAGATGCTCAGGAGGAAAATATCGTGTAGAGTCAAATGACTCCCAGATTACAAAGCATAGCATTCGCTACAGTCTTCCTGTACCCATACAAAAGGACATGGCTCTGAATAAACTAGGCAAAGAACTCAAGGAGAAGAGGAAAACAATATTACAAGTCAACAGAACACAAAGGAAGAAGTTACAAATAAATACAGAGGAATGGGAGCACTGTGATGAGAGTAACCCAATAAAACTAAACTACCCCAGGCTATGTTATCCTACAGATTGCTGTTAATTACTATTTCTCTTTTAATTACTTTTTTGAAAGGAGCATGAGGAAGGGGCAGGAGAGGAGATGCTCCCTGGCAGTGCTCAGAGCCTCTCTCTGTGATATTAAGCAAACTGGAATAAATGATTCAAGAAAGGCCCAAGCTGCCTTTGTGCCAGCCCGCTGGTGATGGGTAAGGGACTGCTGGGTACACACGGATGTCTGTAGGAGCAGGGCATGCTGTACTATGGTCAGATCTGGGGTCATCTACTCAGTGGAGTGTATGTTTCCCCTTCCTGGTCTCTAATGCTAGTTTAAAAAATTCCAGTTTTATATGCAGGGTATACAAGAATAAAAAAGAAATGAGACAATCTCAGTGGGCACAACCCTGGGAACTGAGACCACTAAAGGGGTGGGAAGAAGAAGGGCTCTTTATATAATATGGAAAAATCTGGAAATACCAGTGGAGGGATTGGTGAAATAGCAGCACAAAAACTGTAAAGCAATGACTCCATTACTACTGGAAACTCTGATGCCTCAATAAAATAATGGATAAATAAGATGTTTGCATGTTTCTAAAGAAAAGGATTCAGGCAAAATGTTTTCCTAATAAAATATGCTGAATATATACTAATATAAATGGATTAATAATAACTATTACTGTTTTCCTCCAATAGTTAGTGTATAATTTAAATTAACTTTAAGGACCTCGGTATAAAATTATTAGCTACAATAATATTATAGTTGTGGAATCTAACAAGTAAAATTTATAGACAAATAAATAATGCCAGGTAAATTACTGAATGTGATCTCTGTGGGATGCATTTAATCTTAAAGTTGGCAGTGTATATATGATTCAAATTTTATTTACTTGTATACAGCAAAATATTAAGTATAATATGTCCTATAATTTGTATTACATCAGCATGGCTGAGCCATTTTAAAAAATACTCAAGAGTAAAAATAACAGTGGTATTTAAATCTCAGCTTCACATTGTAAAAATATCTTAGAAAGTAAAACAGCATAAAATGAATAAATTATACAAAGCACTGGGAAGAAAAATTCCAAAGTCATATAGGAAATAATTATAAATTTAAGATTAGAAACAAAGATCAAATACAAGAACAGAATATATGGCATGTATATAGAAACATTTATATGTCTCATTTAATTGACAGACACATTCAAGGCAAGCATTCTACCCACTGTACAATCACTCTCACCAGGTACAAAAGTCGCACTGCCTTGCTGTTGTCCTGTTGTTCATCGATTTGCTCGAGCGGGCACCAGTAACGTCTCCATTATGAGACTTGTTGTTACTGTTTTTGGCATATTAAATACACCGTGGATAGCTTGCCAGGCTTTGCCATACGGGCGGGATACTCTTGGTAGCTTGCTGGGCTCTCCTAGAGAAATGGAGGAATCCGACCCGGGTTGGTCACATGCAAGGCAAACACCCTACCTGCTGTACTATCGCTCCAAGTACAAAATTGGGAATCAAAATTTGTTTTAAATTTTTATTGAATGGTGGTATTTTAGAGAAAAAGAGAAAATATGGACACTGTGACATTCAGAGAAATGAAAGGAAAGGAAAGGGTGTATAAGATATATCATATATATCTCTCATGGTACAAGGAAAATTTGGTACGATTTTATAATTGAAAAAGCTTACCTGCAATAGTCCTTAATAATTGATTTCCCTTCCATACTGCACTGCTAGTCTATTTTGATAAAGACAGAAATCTTTGCAGTACATTCTTAAACGCTTGCTTCACCTGTTGATTCCTTAGAGTGTAAATAAAAGGATTCAAAAGTGGAGCAACTGAGGTATTGAGTACTGACACTCCCTTCATTAAGGTTATTCTATCTTTGGCTGAGGTTTTAATGTACATGAAGATACAACTTCCATAGGAGATAGAAAGGACAATCATGTGAGAAGAACACGTAGAAAATGCCTTTTTTCTCTGACTGACAGAAGGAAATTTTAAAATGGTCAGAGCAATATACGTGTATGACACACTGACCAACACCAAAGTAATCAGGAGAGTTACCAAAGCCAAGATGAAACTCATCATCTCTAAAAAACTAGTATCTGTGCAGGAGAGTTGTAGGAGAGGAGCAACATCACAGTAGAAGTGATCAATGATATTGGAATCGCAGAAATCCAATCCTAAACCTATAATGAGCCCTGGAAAAATTATGAGGAAACCAGCAGTCCAAGAGCTTAGCACCAACCGGATACAGACTTTGCTATTCATGATGGTTGTATAGTGCAGAGGCTTGCAGATGGCAACGTATCGGTCATAGGACATAGCAGACAGGAGGAAAAATTCAGACGCACCCAGGAGGAAGGCAAAAAATAACTGAGCTAAACAACAGTTATAGGTGATTGTTCTGTCACCGGTGGCCATGGTAGCAAGCAGTTTGGGGATGCAGGTAGTTGTGTAAGAAATTTCTAAGAAGGAAAAATTTCGAAGAAAGAAATACATAGGCGTCTTGAGCTGAGAATCCAACAATGTGAGAGTTATGATAATTAAATTACCCGTGACACTGAGCAGATAGGTGATCAGAAGGAAGATAAATAGCACAATCTTCCATTTGGGGTCCTCTGTCAATCCCACTAAGATAAACACTGTTACTGTTGTGTGGTTTTCCATTGCTGCCACCAGATCTGCTACCATTCTGGTTAAAGAATCATGGAGAGAAAAATTATGTAAAAGTTCTATTGGTAAATATCTGAAGTCATATCTCAATTATTTTACATAATAATTGTATCCCTGAAATAATGAAAGACAAATCATTGTAAATATATTACTTTGTGAATTAATTTACAAATATGAAAGCTTCCTATAATATATATTCTGATTTACATATAAGGCAATGCCATTAATCACTGTATCACTGTCATCCCATTGTTCATCGATTTGCTTGAGCGGGTACCAGTAACATCTCTTCTTTGCCCCTGTCCCATGCTAGTATAGTCCAACGGCATCTGCTCGCTCCAGGAACACGAAGAACACATTGTTTCTACTGTTTTTGGCATATGAAATATACCATTAATGAGTAATTTTATTTTTTATTTTCTCAGTATATAAGTGCCAAAGGTCATATTGCTTCCACTTATTCTTTTTTTTTTTTTTTTGCTTTTTTGGGTCACATCTGGCAATGCACAGGGGTCACTCCTGGCTCTGCACTCAGGAATTACCCCCTGGAGGTGTTCATGGGACCGTATGGGATGCTGTGAATCGAACCTGGGTTGGCTGTGTACAAGGCAGACGCCCTACCTGCTGTGCTATCTCTCCAGCCCCACTTCCACTTATTCTTATTGATAGCCACATGAATGCCATTGTCTTAAAGAGCTGAATGAATGTAGGGCAGCAATATGATATAATTTTTTTTTTTGCTTTTTGGGTCACACCCAGCAATGCTCAGGGGTTACTCCTGGCTTTGCACTCAGGAATTACTCCTGCCGGTGCTTGGGGGACCATATGGGATGCCGGGGATTGAACCCGGGTCGGCCGCGTGCAAGGCAAATGCCCTACCCGTTGTGCTATCGCTCTGGCCCCGATATAAATTTTTATAATGATTAAAATGGAAATACAACTTTAGGTTTAACAAATATTACACATAAGTTATTGTATTATTACTATAGCTCTTTCATGTTGGTCTTTTCTGACATCACATTTACTCAGCTTATAAAAACTGTCTCATCTCTCTTCTTTTTAAAACCAAGTATATTAAAGAGTATAAAGTCAGTTCTTTCCCTACTTTGTTATCTGCTGTTATTTTTTTTCCTCATTTATAATCTCCTACATTGATATAGAGTTACCTGAATCATAGTAAACTTGGTAAATAGAACAAAATAGATTCGATGGTTTTTCTGTTTATGATTCTGAGAAATTGTAAAAAATAAAGTGAAATGCAAAGAGAAGCTAATAAGTGGTCAAAGATACATTGACAATAAAGGACAGAATAAAAGTAATATAAAAGACAGAATAAGAGATGTTAACATAAAAAGTTGATGAAGAGAAAAACATACCATTGAAATGGGATTTTTTTTTTCTGATGGGACAATGTCTTCTATGTGGTTTGTTGCTTCTTAAGTAATATATAAATCCAAAAGTATAATTTACTTCTTCCTATGATAATTAAAAGAAAAACTTTCATACACTTTAATGACAAGCTTCCGGCCATGTGTTTGACACTTTGAGTTAACAATGACTCCTTAAAATAATTTAAGTAAATCTCCTAGTCAATCTAAATGAAGATGAATGTGTGGTAAAGAATTTTATAAGCAACCATTTAACTAAATGGCATGAAATCTTCAGAATGAAAAACACACATATTCTCCTGAGGCAAAAAACGTTCTTGGCTTCATTATCAATAACAAACATTCATTAAAGATTTTCATAATGCTATGTAGAGATAATTATAATACACGGAGGAATCAAAGAACTTAACTACTCCTATTTCTAGTTACCAAAGTGTTGAGGATACAGGATGTCTACGTTAATACATGTGCAATTTGTATATATTACATGCGATAAAATTACACATTCAATTTTATTCAACTGACTCATTCAATGTGTGTGTGTGTGTGTGTGTGTGTGTGTGTGTGCGCGCGCGCGCGCGCGTGCGAGTGTGTGTGTGTGTTTTGGATTTACTCTGACTTTGCACTCAGGATTTACTCAAGGTAGTGCTCAGGGAACCATATGGAATGCCAAGGATTGAATTTGGATCTACTTTATACAAGACCAATGCTCTACCCACTATACTATCACTGCAGCCCATTCAATTTTGAACAAAGTTCTAGCTCAAGTAGGCATTGTTATTAGATACATAATAGATGTAGCTCAAAAAATCAAGTTAATAAAGTTACTTCTTTGTTGTTTTTTTTTTTGAATATTTGTTTGGGAGCCACAACTGACTGTTCAGGAGTTGCCTCCTCACTCCGCACTCAGGAATCACTCTGTGTCAAAAGAAAGCACCTGATCCACTATAGTATCCCTCCAACCTAATAAAGTTACTTTTTGTTGTATACATGTTTGTCACCACACATAGTGAAAATGAATCATTAAATCACAGGCAGAGTGGAGATAGTGTTTCATGTTGGGGAACTGTTATCCCCAAAACACCCAGACACGCTGTTCACTGTCGGGACGGGAACTTGTTCCTGGGCTGAAGGAGGGCGGGTTTGGAGAAACAACCTCCAGGAGCTGATTCAGTGATCACAGCTCAACTTTATTGCCAAATATATATATTCTTATAGAGTCTGGGATTACAGGAGGTCGAATCACACTAGAGTTTAACACGATTGGCACATCACCTTTTCCTCTTTGCTTTGGAACCAGTGCAAGGCCCTTCAAGGCTCCACGATGTGGTTAGAATGTCTTGCTTAAGACATATGTAAACCAGGGGGTCTCGTGAGGCTCAAGACCAGCCCCAAGATGCCGGCGCCCTGTTTTGCTATTCTCTGTCCAGGCTCTCCCCCTTGTGAGGTTTTACTTCAGGGCGATTTGCAATGCGGGGTTTTTCCTGCTCCACAGTTTGAATGTTAGAGAAAAAATACATTAAAAAGAAAAAAGAAAAAAAGAAAAACCTATAAAGAAAAAGCAACCCTAGAATGATCTGCCTGGTAATAGGCTAAAAATTAATATATTAAGTGAACTCTTTATTAAATGTGAACACAGGTAGACATATATGCAAATATTTAGCATCTATATAGGTGTGGGTTAGTATTAATATATGCTGTTCTTTGCTCTGTCATATGAGGAGCAGTTTAGAACAAATCGTCTTGGCAGATTGTTTTCCTGACCCCACATATAAAAATACTGTCTTCTGTTGAGTAAGATTCAAGCATCTGCTCTTGGTAAAAGCTGGGTATTAGCAAAACCTAGGTTAAACATCAGTTACAGATATGGTTAAAAGCCAAATTTAGTAACTAACCTTCTTTCCCACCAGATTCATGGGAAACGGATTGATAAGAATGCAAAGGTCTTTCTCTTTCTTCGTTAATGAGTTATTCAAAGTTCTCTGTCACTTAGGTAGAATCTATGCGATAGTGACAGATAAAGAACTAAAGTTCAGACATTTTTATCTCTTGATAATAATACAAGGGCTGGAGCGATAGCAAGGCGGTAGGGCGTTCGCCTTTCACGGGGCCAACCCGTGTTCGATTCCTTGGCCCCTCTTGGAGAGCCCAGCAAGCTATCGAGAGTATCACATCCACACAGGCTCATGGCGTGTTGGATGTGCCAAAAACAGTAACAATAAGTCTCACAGTAAGAGACGTTATTGGTGCCCCCTCGAACAAATCGATGAGCAACGGGATGACAGTGATAATAATACAGATTGGTAGAGTAAGAAAAGGACAGCTATTAAAAGTTTTCCTTTATATAAAATTAGTAAGTGATTTATTTAAATATACAAGTCAGTTTGCTGAGATTCTTTCTTGAAGTCTCTATGGTTCTAAGCTGCCAGGATCTCCATACTACAGGGATGTGTGTTCTGTTTATATTTGGCATTCATCCTGTAATTACTCCTATTCTTGGTTCCAAATCATTGCCATCCTACCTGCATTATGACAAGTAATAGTAGTAGACAAGAACGGTTGACTGGTAATTTTTTTTTCCAATTTCTTTTGGGGATCATAGCCTGAAGTGACAGACTCACTGTCATGATAGCACAGCGGCAGGGCATTCGCCTTGCATGCAGTCAACCCGGGTTCGATTCCTCCGCCCCTCTCGGAGAGCCCAGCAAGCTACTGAGAGTATTTCGCCCCTATGACAGAGCCTGGCAAGCTATTTGTGGCATATTCAACAGGCCAAAAAACAGTAACAAACAAGTCTCACAATGGAGATGTTACTGGTGCCCACTAGAGCAAATTGATGAGCAATGGGATGAACTGTCAATGACAGCCTGAAGTGCTCAGGTTTTACTCTTGGCTCTGTGCTCAGGCATCACTCCTGGTGATACTCAGAAGGTAGCTATAGGTGGTGGTGGGAATAGAATCAGGGCTGGCCTTTTGCAAGGCATAATTTTTATCGACTGCACTGTCTCTTCAGTCCCAGGAAACACTTTTTGTTTGTGACATTGAAACAAAATTAGATTGATTTCACTTATATTTTCTACACAGAATTTATCTCCAGAACCACATGTGTAAGGGAAGACTGTCTAGAGACTTAAACCAATATGGTGTTAACACAAAACTGGAAAATCTGTAAGATGTTGGGAGAAAAGCCGCTTTTGGTCGCATTGAAGTGCCATACTAGTCCTTGGGCTGGCCTGGGTGGATGTTCCCACAGCATTCAGAACCTGTTACAATGTATATTTACGACCACAGGTCAATGCTGCCATGGTACAGGACCCTAGGACAGGATGTGTCTGGCAGATATGCGGGTGATAGCCTATCCATTATGATCAAAGGAAGAATATAAGCCTATCTCTAGAATTATAATGAAATAATGTAACCCTATCTATAGACTGAAATGAAACACATGTTTGTTCTAACCACTGTAACTACGGGCTGGAGCGACAGCACAGCGGTTGGGCTTTCGCCTTTCACGCGGCCAACCCGTATTCGATTCCTCCGCCCCTCTTGGAGAGCCGGGCAAGCTACTGAGAGTATGGAGCCCTCACGGCAGAGCCTGGCAAGCTACCTGTGATGTGTTGGATATGCCAAAAACAGTAACAATAAGTCTCTCAATGAGAGACGTTACTGGTGCCCGCTAGAGCGAATCGATGAGCAATGGGATGACAGTGACAGTGACCGTAATTACATGACTAGTGGGTAGGGCGTTTGCCTTGCACGTGGCCAAAGTGGTTTGATTCCTCCATCCCTCTCCGGGAGCCTGGCGAGTTACCGAGAGTATTCCCCCTGCACCTGGACTTTGCAACATGAAGCCCTGCTTTCACTATCTCTGTTACTATCATGTTACTATCATGTAGCTTCTTCCCTCATGCAAAAACAAGAGGTGCCCTTTGAAAATTCTTTATCACTACTTTTTTCTACACTGTGGATGAAGGTAGAAAAATGAAGTGGAAAATTTGAAACCCTGGTGATTTTTGCTGTCTCCTTCAACATATTACATATGACAAATAGAGTGAGGTCTTATGTTACTGCTGGCCCCAACTTGAGCTAGAAGTGATATTAGACTGGATGACAGGAAACCATTTTAGAAACCCCAGAGAAAATGCCTGAGCTGATTTTTTTCAGTGTCCATGTGTTCCTTGACTTAGAGATAGAAAACCAACTTTTGAACTCCAGATTGTTAGTATGATTCTTTTTGTATCTAGAGCAAACATTTACTAGTTATAAAACTTTTCCTGGTAATGACCATAGTTGACAAGTAAATAAATAACAGCTATTAGAGTAATTATGGTTTTCATTTCCACTTTTCCCATAAATTCCAAACACAAGTACATATAAATCACAAAACTACATCAATGTGCATGCCTGTAAAATATAAAATGGATAAGTAAAGGGTAGAGAAATTGATTTTTTCTTTTTAAGTCACACCCGGTGATGCACAGGGGTTATTCCTGGCTCTGCACTCAGGAATTACTACTGGCGGTAGTAATTCAGGTAGTAATTCAGGGGACCATATGGGATGCTGGGAAATGAACCCGGGTTGGCTGCGTGCAAGGCAAACGCCCTATCTGCTGTGCTGTTGCTCTAGCCCCAAGGTAGAGAAATTGATTTTACTATTGGAACCAATATGGTATTAATTTAAAATAGATTGTCTTATGTATGAGGGCTTATGCTTAGGACTGGAGCTATAGCACAGTTGGTAGGGTGTTTGCCTTGCATGTGGCAGCCCCAGGTTCAATTCCTCCATCCCTCTCAGAGAGCCCGGCAAGCTACGGAGAGTCTCTTGCCCGCACAGAAGAGCCTGGCAAGCTACCCGTGGCGTATTTGATATGCCAAAAACAGTAGCAACAAGTCTCACAATGGAGATGTTACTGGTGCCCACTCGAGCAAATTGTTGAACAATAGGGTGGGACGACAGTGCTACAGTAGTATACAGTGCCTGGGGAGAGGACCTTCCCTATCTGCCTGCCTGCCTACATAATGTATGAGGGGTCAAAGGCAACCATGAAGCAAACAAATGAAAATAAGGAAAAGATCAAAATGTCAAACTGCAAGCAGTTAAATACAAAGCTAGATATGATAAAATAAGCTGGGGAGAAGATGGAAAATGCATTAAAAACTGGGAAAATGGCAAAAGTATTTCATATCAGTAATACACTTTATATAAAAATAAAAAAATTAATAATAAGAGATTGACAAAATGGATACTAATTAATAAATCGACAAAAATAAGTGTTTCAATTATGTGTTGGTCTACTTTAACTAAAAATAAATAAAAATAACTAAAAATAAAAAAGTTCAAGTACAGAAAATTTTTGTTTTTGAAGCCAATCACGAGAGCTGGGATGAACATGATGAAATTGGACAAAATAAGCATTAGGTCTAAAATAGTTAAAAGGGAAAAAATATCAATATTTATGAAATGATTATTCATAATGGTTCATAGAATGATTAAATACATATACTTAACAGCAGAATCCCAAAACACATGTAAGTAAGAAAATGAGAGTTCTCCAATATCTCATTGTAAATAATGTTTCAAGGAACTAAACAGAGGATCAATAAGGATACATAAGGCTTGTGTTTTGCCCATTTGTTTTTGAGATTTGTGACTGCTATATATTTCTATTGATCTGAAATATTGTCTGCAAATATTTTCTCCCATTCAGTAAAGTAAATTTATTTTAACCTGGTTGTTTTGCTATGCAAAAACTTTTAATTTGGTATTGTTTTATTTGATTATTTTTGTTCTTTGCCAGTGAAGTTAAATCACTGAAGACAACTCTCAGGTACATATCATGCAGATTTCTACCTATGTTTTGTTAATGCATTTTTTGGATTCTGGCCTAATATCTAGGCCCCAAAATTTACTTTGAATTTATTTTTGTATGGTGTGAGACATGGTTTTTTGCAAGGGCTCTACAGCTCTTCACCATTTGTTGAAATGGTTTTGGTTTCTCTTTTTCATGTACCTTCTTTTTTTTTTTCCATAGATTAACTGTCCAACTATATTAGGGTTTATCTATGGGTTCATATATGTTCCAATGGCTTGTGAGCCTAGCTTTATCCAGTACCACACAGTTTTTATTACTATAACTTTATAGTATAATTTAAAATAAGGAAATGCAATGCATGCCATCTTCTATTTTTCTCAGAATTTCTCTGGATCTTCAGAGGATTATACCTATTACATATACATTTTAAAAGAGTATGTTCAAATCCCTCAAAACCTGCCATTTTTATAGGTTAGCACTGCAAATTCATTTTAAAATCATATTTATATGAAATTTAAAGTGATTCTGGATAGATAAGATAATTACAAAATAAAAGGGGAAAAAGGAAAGGACTCATACCTCCCAATTTTAAAAAGCACAGTAAAAAACTAAATTAATCAATACTGTGGAACTGGCAATATAGTTTTCTTTCTTTCTTTCTTTTTTTTTTTTGCATTTTGGCTCACACCCGGCGTTGCACAGGGGTTACTCCTGGCTTTGCACTCAGGAATTACTCCTGGCAGTGCTCAGGGGACCATATGGGATGCTGGGATTTGAACCCGGGTTGGCCGCATGAAAGGCAAATGCCCTACCTGCTATGCTATCGCTCCAGCCCCAGAACTGGCAATATAGTTTAAAGGAAAATGGAATATAATTGAGAGTGAAAAAATAATTCCATATGTATATGGTTAATTAATATTTGACTAGGATACCAAAGCCATCCTATTAAAAAAATGTTTTCTTTAATATAGTGATGCTAAACAATTGGGTAGCTGTATGCAAATAAGTTATATCTTCATTTACATATACATAAATTAAACAATGTGCATTAGAAAATGCAATCAGAAAAATAACACTCAGAATTAAATATAAGGGTATATTTTCATAGTTGAATTTAAATGGCAATAGATTCAGTTTAAGGTGAGTCAGATGCAAATAATAAATCTTGGAATGTAGATCAAATGTAAATGCATATATGTCTTGCCATGTGCCAAGCTGAGGGGTAAATCTCCCAGAACCATATGCTCTCCTTCCTTCCCCAACACTTCCAGAAAGCCCTCTGATAGTCCCCAGTGTTCTAGGTATTCCTCACAACAACAAAAATGTAGGCTATCATGTGAGTTTTATGAAAACTAAATGCCTTTGTGCATAAGAGCATATTAATAAGAATAGCACTGTAGCACTGTCGTCCCATTGTTCATAAATTTGTTCGAGCAGGCACCAATAATGTCTCTATTGTGAGACTTGTTGTTACTATTTTTGGCATATCGAATACGTCACAGGTAGTTTGCCAGGCTCTGCTTATGTGGGTGGGATCTACCGGGCTCTCCGAGAGGGACGGAGGAATTGAACCTGGGTTGGCAGCGTGCAAGGCAAATGCCTTACCTGCTATGCTATTGCTCCAGGGTTAATGAGAATATAAAGATAAAATATATATAGAATAAAGAAATACATTTTTAGATCACTCATCGATAAAGTCTTAACTTTCTGATGAAAGAACTACTAAAGGGGCTGGAGAAACAGCTCAATAAGCCGAGTGCATTCTTTGCGTTATAGATTCCTGGTACCACATAGTTCCCTGATCAGATCATGTCAGGAGCAACCCTGAGCATGAAACCAAGCACTGTCTTGTCTGGCCATCAATTAAACAAAATACCTGCTCATAATCAGCAACTCTGGGTCAGGGACCTGGCTCAGCAGTAGAGGACATGTTATGCAGGTGTGAGTCTTTGGGTCAGAGTCACAGAAAGCAAAACAATAAAGGAGCCTAAAAAGAAGGTACTCAAGATTTAAAAAAAATCATGTTCCTAAACATCCAATAAACAAACAGCCATTACAGAAAAACAAATAAATTATCACAATGAGATATAACTTCAAAATCTCTGAGTGGATATAAGAAATAGTATCCTTGGATATTGTTGGTGGGAATGTAAAGTGTAATAGCATTGTGGAAAACATTTCCACCCAAATACTGAGAATAAAAAGAAATGAAAATGGCAATTTGTATAATGAATTTAAACTATTGGTTGTATAGCAATACTTCTGCTGAGGTGTCCAGGGAGGGAATACTTAAGATACATAAATAACTATGCAATTATTTTAAGTAGTAAATTAAACCCAGTGGAAATACATGGAATTAAATCCTTGCTAAATAAGAAAACAAAATGCAGGCTAAGATAAGGTTTGTGGGGAAATCCTTCACTGCTAAAGTAATGTAAGTAATAAAAATAATATAGTCAATAATTACAATAAAAAGATGGAAAGATATAAATCTAGAGAAAACAGATATGTAAAGAAAAATAGGAATACACTTTAAGTACTTATTTTTCAACTAGAAAATCAGTAAGTATTTTATAAACAAAAATACTACTTAAGGAATAACAACGTAATATAAAAGACAAAAATGTTATCTGGAAAATTTTTATTTTCTTTCTTTGTAAAAATTTATTGATCAAGTCACTGTGATTAACAATATTATTAATGATAATTTCTTGTGTACTGAAAAATTCTTGAAAATTGTAAGTATATACTGTTGGGACTTTAGGATATTCATTTTCAGTTCTAGAAGTTCTAACTTCTCAAAATTTTTGTATTTACCTCCAATAAGAACTAAATAATACATTTTCTCAAGTAAAATTTGGGGTAAAGACAGTACAATAACTAAACACTTGTATACATCTACAATTCTTTAGAGGATTAATAAGCACTGTCTTGAGTTGAGTATTATGTATTCAACTTCTTCAAGACAGAAAAAAAAAATGGAATTGCAGATCATTTTATTCCCATTGAAGTGAATTCTGCTTTATATCACAAAAGTTAGGTGGATTTTCCTCTTCTTATAAAATATTTTTTTGGTTCTGTTTGTTTGGGACCACATGCAGCATGCTCAGGGCATACTTCTGGGTCTGTTCTCAGGATTCAATCCTGGCTGAAGACCAAATCCTGGGTTTGGTGCACAAAGGCAATTGCCTTATCAGCTTACACCTCTCCTTCTTTGCTTTCAGTATTGATATTTAAAAATGTCATTGGGAAGAGCAATTGCAGAGCTTTTTGCTTTTATAGAAAACTGTGGATAGAATTCTAAATTGGATAGTAAGTGTTTATTATTACTTTCTGGTCTATGTTCACTACCCAGAATTCTCCATTATCTGTGTCTTAATTAGCAACACTTCCTTATGATATCTTGACAGAACTACTTTCAATAACTTTCACAGGAAAATAAATGGATTTTAAAATGCAAACACATTTATTTTCTGTTAATGTTAGAAATATTTCAAATCCTGAGTATATAGAAACTAATAGTATTGTAGTCTAGTCTCTGTTCTGACATACTTAAAATCTTGTAGGAGAACAGAAAATAGAAAGAGACTAGATAGAATATATAAAAATATACATTCATAGTGCTATAAAAAACAAAAAGCCACGAAAAGAATAAAAGAGAGGTTCTTTCAAATACAGAACCTTTCAAAATGACTTTTATGACAGACAGTATTTGTCATTTTTATTCTAATTATTACTTAAGGTTAAGATTATGGAGTAAGAAATATATTCAACCCAGTTACAAAACAATATTTTTATTTTAGAAATGTATGTATAATAACATTTAAATATATGCATAATTATGAAAAACATATTTGTGGAGATATGTAATCTGAGGCCTAAAGTTTGTAGGTGGAGTGAAAGTTAGAGGTAGCTGTAGGAATAAAATGTTACTGCGAATTAAGGTAGCTGTAGGAATAAAATGTTACTGCGAATTAAGCATTAAATAAGAAAAGATGAAAGAATCTTGACATTAGGATAAATTGTGAGTGGCTAACTAAAAGAAGAGAATAGTCCTTTACCACCATCAAGGCAACTAGATCAACAGAAGGTTAATTGAATGCTGCATATTTAGTACTTTATTTTAAGAAAATAATTTTCTATTGTTCAGAAAAAGCCAAAATGATCTTACAAATGGGATAAAAACAATGATTTGCCTGAAAAAGAACAGTAACAAGGAGAACACAGAAGCACTGGTGACTTATAAATGCTGTTCACATGGTTTGTTTAGATCAAGCTGTATAAACTTGATGATTGTGTTTTCTGTCAGTATTTTAAATTGTGTTAAAAGATGTAAAATGTTCTTTGCATAATGCTAAAATGACTTATTTTGAAATTTCAGATGACACTTCACCATGCTTAACATTAAAATGTAGAAAGGTAAGTGGATTCAGTACGTATCTTTATGTATATACTACAGATTTGATTTGAAAACTTTAGGAGCAAGTGCACTTAACTAGCTCTGTTAGATTATAGGTCCAAGTATTTTAGGTTTAACTTTTGGTTTGTTCTTGCTCTGCTCACAGGAAGCTTAGGTTTATTGAGTTGCACCCAATTCTGTCAGGCACTCCTTATTCTTTGAGCTTAACTTTAATCTGTCCTTTGTGCTCTTCTTCCCCTGTTAATCACTTATATTCCTAAATCAGACCCTGTAACTTGTAAAGTCACATTCTTCTGAAGACTCTGGATTTTGTATATGTAAGCGAAATATTGCTTTTCTCTTTCTGTTATGCCCTTTGCATAGTTTATTTTAGAGCAAGAGCCTTTTTGTATAGACACAGGAAGACAGTTAATGCTATGCTTTTGTACTATGGGAGTTAATTGACTCCAAATAATATTTACGCCTGGGCATCCATCATATTTACGTGACTTAAGCATCAGTTGCCCTTACTTCCTAATGCCCCTGAAAGAAGGGTTCCAGCCAGGAACCTTAGATAGACCCAGAACAAGCTGCAAGCTACCCTGGCATAGAAAGGGGACTAGCTAACTGGCATAAGAAATATAAGAAGTTAAGCGCATAGTCATGGAACAAACTCTGTCATGACCCAAAAAGAAGTAACTGAATAAGGACCCTGCTGGGTTTAGGAAAGGCAAACCTGGCCTGAGGATTGTATATGGGATATATAGTGATATGTCCCCATCCTTTAAGTTTAACATATCTCTTACTGTGTCCATATAAAATGACTAGAAATATTATTAAGAAGTACATTTAAGATGACCGTTTAAATGAATTACTAGCTAAAGAAAGGAGAAAGCAATTTGCCTTAGATGAAATCCCACCCTTCCATGGTTCTTCCAGCAGGAATATAGAGTGCTGAGCACTCAGATGAAAAATTTTATCCTTGAGTTAATCTCCTAGAAGAACTTCCTCTGACGGAAGGAAGAGCTTTAGATAGGTTCATTGTTATGATGTAATGTTATGAACCGCACCTGGATGTAATTGCCCTCTCCATCCTGCATGATTTCTCTGTAATTAATGCTGTGAGACTTGAATAAACGTGAACTAATTACCACCCAGCCAGTGGCCCCTTTCCTTCAATTATCACTACAGGTCAGCCTGGGAAGGCGAGAACTCACACTTGAACTTACAAGTTCCATAGTAGGGTGGGAATTGAGTCACACCCTGTAGTGCTCAGGGGCTAATATTAGCAAGGGTGCTCAGGAGACACCTCTTTTTTGGGGGAGAGTCTATGTGGGGCAGAAGTTTGAAACCACAGTTGGCAGCATACAAAGCAAATGCCTTAACACCTTTACTGTGTCTCAGTAAAGCAAATGCATTTGACTTTATTTCTTTCTATATTTCTGATCTTTTTAATGGTTACAAAATACCACTTAGTATTTTCATTTTCAATGTTGACATTATCAGGCAACCTGATCAATGACAAACATTTTGTTCCTCTCCTATACATTGGTTGGCAATAAAAGCACAGAAGGACCCTCATTCTAGGCTTAGTCTCTGGGTTTCACTAATACCTCCCAACTTGGAGTCCAACTCATTATGCTTTCTCTCTAGGCTGGGCCTGACTTTGGCTGAGCTGGACTCAGCATCAAAGGCTTAAACAAGGTAACTAAATATAAATCTCTTACTGAAGCATCTGAGTTCAAAATTATAATTGCCTTATGATATAAGCAGAATATAGATTGATGAGTGTTACATTTCCTTTACATACATATGTGTGATTTCGTATATATATATTTATCATGGACATAAAGGGTTTTCTTAAAGGTTCAGGAAATGGCTTACAATACATGGCTATCTCTTGAAGTTTTTATCTTGTTTTCTAAAGTTGTTTATGGATTACTTTTGCCCCACTTATATTTTAAGCAAACTTGTATAGTGTTATCCAGGAAATTTTCTTTTAAATCATAAATAAATAAAATTGTTCATTCTCAAGACAAGTGGAAAGTACATACAAAAGATTACGCTCTTTGTGGCTTTAAAAACTATAAGCCAAGTAATTGAACTTCTCACATTGAAAAATCTTTAAACATGAGATTTTATTTATTTTTAATATTTTTAAATGGAATTACTGTTAGATACAGTTACAAAGCTGTTCATGATCTGGTTTCAGTCACACAATTTCCAACCCCCATTCTGCCACTAGTGCATGTTTCCCACCACCTGTTCCCTGATTCCTTCCTCCCACCCCTACCCCAGCCTGCCTCTATATCAGGCACTTTCTTTCTCTCTCTCTCTGTCTCTCTCTGTCTCTCTCTCTCTCTCTCTCACTCTCTCCTCTTTCTCTCTCACTCTGTCTATGTCTCTCTTCTTTTGGATGTTATGATTTGCAATATAGATACTCAGAGATTATCATGTTTGTTCTGTACCTATTTTCAGCACACAGTTCTTATCCAGAGTTATCATTTCCAACTATCTTTGTTATAGTGGTTCCTTTTCTATCCCAACTGCCTTCTCCCCCCAGCCCCTGAAGCTGGCTTCCATCTGTGGACAATGCTTCTGGCCCTTGTTTCTACTGTCCTTGGTTATTAGTCTTACATTATTAAACAAAGAGTTTAAATCTCTTACCACTCCTTTCTAAGTGATTTGCTTCTAACATAGGTAAGCAAATGTGTTTCTTGTTAAATATAACACAAACTGAGTACATTGCCTATTAAAAAAATAGTAACTGAAACTCACAAAGGATCTTATCATTATTAAGTTTGAGTTTATGTCCCAGGTGTATTCTGCTGGGGATAAGACTCTTTTGGATAAGGAAGCAATACAAAAATAGAAGTTAAGCCATAATTTAAAAAGTGGATAGAAAAACTTCAAAAAATATTGTGTTCTGGAATCAAAAAAAGTGTTAGAAAGGTTTGAAAATGTTGTTATTTCCTTTGTATTAGTCATAGTAACTGTTTAATGAAGCTGGGAAAAAAGCGGTTCCTACATGGTTCATTGACTTCATATAGGGTGAACTTAGAACTATATATATATTTTTACAAACCTAACACTAAGGTAATATTTTTAAGCTATACTAAATGAATAAATTATGTTAAAATCAGATGTCTCTGAATCTTTCCCCATATAAATAAATTTTGAACAGACATGTTTCATAATGGCCCAATATAATTTCAGAAATACTATTTATGAAACTAACATATTGTTTCATAAATACAATTATAGATAATTATACTCAAGTTTTGACTGTAATGTATATGGCCATCATGAATATTATAAATAATCACAGTAGAATAATGAATTAGTCTGGAGTTTGCAAATTATTTTATTTCCTATTTATTAGTTATGATATTGAACTCGGGCTGGAGCGATAGCACAGCGGGTAGGGTGTTTGCCTTGCATGTGGCCAACCCAGTTTCGATTCCTCCGCCCCTCTTGGAGAGCCCAGCAAGCTAACAAGAGTATCTTGCCCACACAGTAAGGGAGTAAAACAAAAAATAAACATGAGAATTTATATCTTAAAATTAAAGAGAAAAATGTGAGATTTTGAATCCTAATTTATATGGGCAAGAGAAGTTGAGGTATTTTTACTGTAAAATTCAAAAGCTGTCAGTTTGTAGCTAGGATTTGACTCTTGAATTTATGAAGTCTACAATTAAAGGTAATACACCCATAAATAGTGTTTGTACAGTATATGAGCTTGTTAAATAAAGATAAGACATGTTATTTATTTTTCAAATGACTTCCCAAGATTTTCTCGATTGTATATTTTTTCATACAATGGCCCAAGAAGGTAATTTTACTACCTTGCACTTTCATCAGCAAACTTTAAAAAGTTAAATATCGATAGTTTTTCTGACTTTGTTAACTTTTACTTTGTGTTATGACTATTTATTTTGCATTTAATTTTTTTGTTATTCTTGACATGTAGAATATACCTGGCATTCTTATGGGTCCAAGATCACTCCAAAGGCAGTGGGGCAGGGCACTTAATACTGAGGACAGGACCAGGTCCTAGTCCAGATAAGACATGTGCTCTACATCAGGAGCCACACCTAAGCCCCTGAGATCATTGCCTTGCAAATACTAAATTTATGAAAAGAAAATGCATAGCAATTCCATTTAGTCAATAAGGTTGATAAAATTATCAGAGTGATTGTTATAGTCTGTTATTGTGACTAGAGAGTTTGGTTGAGTAGAACTGTACTTAGGAAGGGTTATATTTGTTTCTGATTTTTTAAAAATTCTTTTATTTCTAATAAAAGGTATAATGATGAGAAACTACACAACAGTGACTACGTTTATTCTTCTTGGACTGACAAATGATCCACAATTACAAGTGTTAATCTTTTTTCTTCTTTTCTTCACATACATGTTGAGTGTTGCTGGGAACCTAACCATCATCACACTCACCCTATTGGATTCACACCTAAAGACACCGATGTATTTCTTTCTCCGAAATTTCTCATGTCTAGAAATCTCCTTCACGACTGTCTGCATCCCCAAATTTCTTGTCAGCATGGCAACAGGGGATAGGACCATTTCTTACAACAGTTGTGCAGCACAGTTGTTTTTCACTATTCTCTTGGGTGCGACTGAGTTTTTTCTTTTGGCTGCCATGTCCTATGACCGCTATGTGGCCATCTGCAAGCCCCTTCATTACATGACCATCATGAATGATAGAGTCTGCAATATGTTGATTTTTGCTTCATGGTTCTCTGGCTTTATAATAATTTTTCCAGCACTCATTATGGGTCTTCAGCTTGAGTTCTGTGCAGGCAATGAGGTGGATCATTTCTTCTGTGATGTTTCGCCAATATTGCAGCTCTCTTGTACAGACACATCAACCATAGAATTAATGGAACTTATTTCAGCCATTTTGACACTCTTGGTTACTCTGGTGTTAGTGATACTCTCCTACACAAAGATCATCAAAACCATTCTGAAGATACCTTCTGCTCAACAGAGGAAGAAAGCCTTTTCCACATGTTCTTCTCACATGGTGGTTGTGTCTATTTCCTATGGCAGCTGCATCTTCATGTATGTGAAACCCTCTGCCAAGGATAGAGTGTCTTTAAATAAAGGGATAGCTCTGCTCAGTACTTCTGTGGCTCCTATGTTGAATCCCTTTATCTATACACTGAGAAACAAACAAGTGAAAGATGCCTTTAAGAATATGTTCAAAAGGATGGATGTTATGTCAATGAAATGAACATTTAGTGACAATGCTAACTTTATGATTAAAATAAAACAGCAAAATTGTGGGGCTAGAGAGATAGTTCAGTTGCCTTGCATGTGGCCTACCTGGATTCAATCCCCAGCATACCATATAGTCCTCTGAAATCACAAGCCATAATTGGTAAGTACAAAGACAGGAGTGACCCGGGAGCATTACTTGGTATGACCCCAAAATTAAAAAATAAAAACCAATAAAATAGTGGGGCTATTACACTGCTTCTATTCAGTGTGATATGCCTCTCTTTATAATTTTCATTATGTGTTGTATAATTTTTGAATATATTCTTTACTTTAATTATTTTCATGCTGATGATACATATGAAATATATTTCTTGTTTATTATAAAGTTAGATTTCTTTCTCTTGAGTGCCTCTTTAGAATTCAGATTTTCTCAGGTGTGTTTAGAATTGAAATCCATTTTATCCATATTCCTTTTACTTCTCTCAAATTTAGAGATTGAATATGAAATTGAATGTGGAATATTAAACAAGCTTAGTTTTATACCTATATTTAATTACCTAATGTTGGTGGATTTAAATTTTCAACATGATTTCTTAAGTGCTTAATAGAAATTTAATTATTGTAGTAATTCAATTGATTGCATTTTGGTAATTACAAGCTTTGATTGCTTTACATTTTCTTCAGCTTGTGAAATATAGTTGCTTTTTAGGAACATAATTAAGGAAATTCAGAATGACTAAAGAATTGTTAACATGTAGGATTCAACAGAAAATTTTATTGTAATTTATTGACAATTTAATGATTATAATGCCTACTTTTAAAAATATAATTTTGTTTATATATGCAAAACTATACAAGGCAAGTATATCTTATATATTTTTTCTGATCACAAAAAAACATACATTCATAAAAAGTACTTTCTATAATGTAAATAATATATATTATATAAATTTATACATTGTATAACGCAGGCTAATTTATCTTTTATACTTTGTTACCAAAATAGAGTGGTAATAATTTCGACTCTTTTTTCTTAAGAGATAAATAGCATTAATATCTGTAGAAATCACTTGAATGATTTTAATGAACATTTTAGTAAATAATGTTCTTAAATAATATTTAAATAATATTTGATGTTAAATAAATAAAACCTTATGAGATATAGTGTACTTTGCTTTCCAAGTTAAAAGGTCTTAAACACTAAAAATTTGGTATGATTATTTTCAAAGCAAAATATTTGACCATATTTCTATTAGTTAAATTATATTTTAATGTGATCAAAACAATTTTAGAAACACTTAAAAATTTCTTGTTGAATATTTTATGATTTTTATCACAACAAAATTTTTGACACTATATTTTGGTGATAAGATTATTACTTTCAATATTATAGATTATCATACAACTTATCCCAATATATTGATAAGAGAGTGAAAGAAAACTAGGCTTTCAAGGTAGCAAGTTATTCGAAGTAATTTAGTGACCTCTAGTAAGATAACTAAATTTTAGTGCAGTGTGTAGGGCCCTTGTCTTGCATGTGGACAACTTAGGTTTGATTCCTAGCACTATATATGGATATATATATAGATCCCTGGAGCCCTTTCAGGAGTGATCCTGAGCATAGAGCCAGTAGCAAGCCCTCAGCACAGCAAGGTGTAGTACCCCCCAAAAACAAACAATAAAAAAATTACCTAAGCAATTATTAAAATGAGCATTCAGAAGAAATGTGGTACATGTAAAATAGGAAGTAGTTAGTGCAAATGACTTCTGTAAAGATATAATTTTTTAAAAGAATATTTTATTTGCAACAGCAATTTACATATAAAAATACACACTAGGGTCAAGCAGTGTGAAAAATACACACCTTTCAGCCAGAGACTCTACGGGGATTAAGATTCTGGCCCTGCATGTTGCTAAGGGCATTCCCTGGCTCTATATATGTCTTCCTTCCCCACTTCAGCACTAGGAGTGACCAGTAAGTGCAGAGCCAGGAGGGAACTCCTGAGAATCTTTAGGTATAGCCCAATATATAGTTTTTTCTTTCTGGATCACACCTGGCTATGCACAAGGGTTACTCCTGGCTCTGCACTCAGGAATTACTCCTGGTGGTGCTCAGGGGACCATATGGGATGCTGGGAATCGAACCCGTCAGTCACGTGCAAGGCAAACGCCCTACCCACTGTGCTTTCACTCCAGCCCCCTGGCCCAATATTTTTAAAAGCACTTTCAAATTTACTCTTTAAAGATTTTCCTTATGAATGCATCATAATGTCATTTTATATGCAGAAAAATTTGAATTTATAGATGACAACTGCATACCTTATTTTTTAAGGTGCAATTAAATAGATAATAAAAAGAAAAGGAAGTGCAACCCTGTACCTAGGTATAATGGAAATTATTAATCATTGTAATTTCCCACTTCATTTAATATGTGAATATTAGTTGGTTCACCATTAGTTGGTGAAAAAAATATGCTTGCTTTTGCAAATAAGATGAACCCTTTGATGAGGGTTCTTTTTACGAATCAATGATTCTCAGACATTGTTTGTTTTTAGGCCATACCTGGTGGTGTACAGGATTGATCCCTGATTCTATGTCAGGGATCAATCCTGGTGGCACTCAGGGGCCTATAGTTAATGCTGGGATTGAAATACGTGCTCAAAGCAACCTCTGTACTCTTCATCCCTTGCCTTAGATTTTTAAAATTTACTTTCCATGTACCTATCTCTACCATTTCTGAAGTTCCACTATATCTGGAACATAAATGTGACAAACTAACTGCACTCTTACTTCAAAATATATGTTGAATGAGTACGAAGAAAACATGTAAGCCATGTATTAACAGAAGAGACAGCTCTGAGTATGTTATTTCTCTGTGCCCCTGAATGAAATGCAGAATCCATGTGGGACCTCACTGAGAAAATCCACTAAACCATTACTGGGAGTTTTACAATTGCTCTAAACAGGACCATGCCGATTTTATATCTTAAGAGTGCATCCCCACGGGAGGGGTGGGGAGGAATACTTGGAAGTAGGAGCTAAAAGCTAGAAGGACTGTCAAGTCAATAATTGGCAACAGAACTTAAATCTCTACTTCACTGTTAAGCAGAAACCATAGGGGATTCCACTGTGAGAAAGAAAGCTTTTCTAGCAAAGGCTCTGGGACTGGCACCCTGGAAGTAGAGTGCCTTGCTGGAAATGACAAAGGGGCTTTCTCTATTGGATAGCTATACATATAGGTAACCCAGGGAGGAGGTTTTAGAGCTGTCATCCTGTTTAGACTCTAACAGATTAACCCATTCTCTGTAGCACTGTCGTCCCGTTGTTCATCAATTTGCTCGAGCGGGCACCAGTAACGTCTCCATTGTGAGACTTGTTGTTACTGTTTTGGCATAATGAATATGCCATGGGTAGCTTGCCAGGCTCTGCCGTGTGGGCAGGATATTCTCGGTAGCATGCCAGGCTCTCCAAGAGGGATGGAGGAATCGAACCCCGGTGGGTCGGATGTGTGCAAGACAAATGCCCTACCTGCTGTGTGACACTGGGTGACTTCAGGATGGCCAGGTCTAAGCCCATTCTCACTTCATCAAAAATTGACTGAGGAAACAGACCCCCTGCTGCATTGTCTGTGCTATTCAGAGGTTGCCCCTGGCAGTGCTTGAGGCAACATGAAGTTCAACTGCACTCAGCCCTTGGAGCTATTTTCCCAGGCCTGAATTCAACAATCTCTTCATTTTGAGAAGGAGGCTCACTTGCTTCCTTTTCTCAGACTTCTTTTCCATCAGGGTTGTGAAATTAGAACAACACAGGAATAGGAGGAGGAAATAGGTAGGGCAAAATTAGAAAAAAAGAGAAATAAGTTCCTGAAAAGGGCCTCAAGTGGGCCCAAATTATGCAATCAGAATATGCAAAGATGAGCCTTTCAAAGTCTTGCTATTTTCCCTGGAGACTTTTTCTTCCCATTTTGCATGCAGCAAACCCATTGCAGACTGCTTGTACATCTTCCTAGTAAGCAGAATACAAAGAAAGAGAACTTCAATCAAGATTTTTTAAGAAGCGTAAAAATATAAAAGTTGTTTTCCAGGTTTTCTGGGCTTTCTGCTTAAGGATATCCCATGCCCCAACTTTCAGATAATTCCTTTACTTTTTCAAATAATGTTTCTAAATTCAGTCCTCTCATCTTCATTCCTCTGCTTTCAGTTTTGACTGCCAGAGCTCGTGTAAGGTTGAATATTTTTTTAGTTTATTTTTTTTATTAGTGAATCACCGTGAGGGTGCAGTTACAGATTTTCACATCTTCACGCTTGTGTTTTCATCATACAATGTTCGAAAACCCATCCCTCCACCAGTGCCCATTCTCCACCACCAATGAACCCAGTATCCCTCCTACCCCACAATCCCATCCCTTCCCCACCCAGTCTCTGTGGCAGGGCATCCCCTTTGTTCTCTCTCTCTAAAGGTTGAATTTTTGGTTGGAAGCTCAATGCAGTTTAATTGGAAGGAAGGTAAACAATCCCTTAGGCTGAGTGCCTAGTTGCTTTGAATTATATTGCCTGGGAGCAAAGTGTCTCCTACTTTATGGAATAGCACTTTCTGTTGGCATTCCTGAAAAAAGGAGGAGAGAGGCTGCATCCTGATGAGGGTGCATACCCATTTCAGTCAACCTGGGGAAGTGTTGGGGGAAATCTAGGACTGACGTAAGTCAGCTCTGATTCCATGCTTGGTACAGGCTTTAAACCTGACTATCCCCAGGAGACAGCCATCAAATTATAAGTGGGTTCCACTTGCTCTGCCTGGGTTGGGAAATGATCCCTGACACCCCCTTTCTTCAGGAGCTGTGGAACCTAACCTGGAGCCCTTGAACCCAGGCTGAGTTGCTCTTTGCAGAAAAGGAAAGTTCTAAAATCTTACTCTGACCTTTCAAGTTCTTCACCTAGCTTCATTGTCATCATCACTGTCATCCCATTGCTCATCGATGTGCTCGAGCAGGCACCAGTAATGTCTGCATTGTGAGACTTGTTACTGTTAGGACTGAGACCACCCCTCAGTATTCAGAGAGACAAAAAGTCCAGCAGGACTACAAAACACATACCGAGACTTGATTATTCCAGCTAGCTGGGCCTGAGCTGTCCTGCTGAAGCAGGAGGTCCGAGCTCGACCCCGAGGGCTTACAGCCAAGGGTTTATATAGCCACCCTGGGCACACAGGCCTCAGGAGCAAGCGCAAAGATAAACAATTCCAAGGACAGAAATAACTACAAACATTTCATAATGAACAAAGGCATACAGGAAAAAGCAAAGATAACCTCAAACGTTTCATAATGAACAAAGGCATACAGGAAAATGCAGAGATAACCTCAAACATTTCATAATGAACAAAAGCATATAGGAAAAAGCAGAAATAACCCAAAATATTTCATAATGTACAAAAGCATACAGGAACAATATATCAATAAAACATTCCCAATTCCCATAAATCAAGAAAGCAAGGGATTTCTATACATTCAAGAAAGCATCTTATCAGTTAGATTCTTATCAGTTAGACACTGGATACAAGACACAGGTGCGTCAACTCCTGACCTTCCAGCTCCATGTCTGTGTAAACACCAGTTAGTACCTTTAGTCCATTAGCTCAGTCATAAATCCTTCATGGCCAAGGATGCTTCCCACCAGGTGGTACTGTTAAACAATTAGCTCAGTTAAATCATATATCCTTCCTGGCCTGAGCTGTCTATAGCCAGAGTGAGAAGAGGCGTATTCAGCCGCTTCTCACATTCCCCCCTACCACCTTTTCTCTGATCATACTGAGGAATCTACCTCTCACAGTTACTGTTTTTGGCATATCAAATACACCATGGGTAGCTTGCCAGGCTCTGCCTTGCAGGTGGGATACTCTCAGTAGCTTGCTGGGCTCTTTGAGAAGGATGGAGGAATCAAACCCGGTCGGCCGTGTGCAAGGCAGATGCCCTACCCGCTGTGCTATTGCTCCAGTCTGACCCTCCTAAAAGTAAAGAAATAAAATGTCACTCATCTTTGTTGCATATATATCATTATTCTTTTTGTTTGTTTTGCTTCTGTTTCGATTGCTCCGTCCCTCTTGGAGAGTCCGGCAAGCTACCGAGAGTATCCCACCTGCACGGCAGAGCCTGGCAAGCTACCCCTAGCATATTAGATATGCCAAAAACAGTAACAACAAGTCTCACATTGGAGATGTTACCGGTGCCCGCTTGAGCAAAATTGATGAACAATGGGATGACAGTGCTATGACAGTGCTACAGCGCTTGCTTCTGCTTTGGGCCGTATTCAGTGGGACCATGGGCTACCTGCTCAGCATTCACTCCTGGTGATGCTCAGCACCACCAGTGCAAGAGACCTAACCTAGGCCTCCAGCAAGCCAAACACGAGCTCCTGCTGTGAGCTTTAGTGAAAAATAGTCAAAGTTTATCAGAGTAATTGGAATTAGGAGTAACAGTTGTTGGGGTTAAGGGATAAGGTTGATAAAGGGAAAGACAGGACAGGAAGGTCTATGGGCTCTTTCAACCCAGAATGCTGGCACCTGAGACAGAAGGCTGGTTTGTGGGGGTCCTGTACCTGCTTTATCTCTGCTCATTCTCCAGAAGACCCTCCTCTGAGAAAGCCCATTACAAAGATGTTTGTTCTGATATACTAAGGCTCTCAGATGTGTAAAAGTCTAGACCTGATAGACTAAGACAAATATTTAACCCGAGAATAGTGTTCTCCTTCTGATAGTTATTGGTATTAAGCAATAATTTTCCTATGTGGAGAATAGTCAAGCTGTCCAACTATGAGACTGAGTCCCCTGACCCTATGCTGCTGTTTCTCTCTTATTTTTCTCTTTCTTTCTCTCTCTGTGTCTCTCTCTCTTCCTTCCTTCCTTCCTTCCTTCCTTCCTTCCTTCCTTCCTTCCTTCCTTCCTTCCTTCCTTCCTTCCTTCCTTCCTTCCTTCCTTCCTTCCTTCCTTCCTTCCTTCCTTCCTTCCTTCCTTTCTTTCTTTCTTTCTTTCTTTCTTTCTTTCTTTCTTTCTTTCTTTCTTTCTCTTTCTCTCTTTCTCTCTTTCTTGGTCACGCCCAGCAATGCTCCAAGTTACTCCTGGTTCTGCACTTGGGAATCACTCCTGGAGGTGCTCTGGGGACCATTTGGGATGGCAGGGATTGAACCCAGGTCGCCGTGTGCAGGGCTAACACCCTACCTGCTGTGCTATCCTTCAGGCCCCCTCTGTCTCTTTTCTTAAGTCTTGCAGAGTTCATTCTTCAGATCTGTTGATCCAGGCCCAACCCCCTAGCAAACAATCATTCCTGAAAAAGATAATGACCAGAAAGGAACAGGAATGAACTAACTGCTTTGTTTCTTTATCTGAGTGCTTATACTTGGGTATATTTAGTTGTTAAATGTGACCAAACTGTAAAACTCTGTTGATTGCCTTTTCTCTATGTTATACTTTATTAAAATGTTCTAATATCTAAAATGCTGCAACAAAATAAAATTTAGCTATAATAACAGATTATTTTAACTTAGATACTTAGTAATTAAAAGGGGAATTGTAGAGGGATTGGAACTATAATTTTATGTAGAACCAATCAAACTTTTCCAAAGTTTGGATCTAAATACCTAGAGAGCTGGAACAAATATAATGACTCTTCTCTATCTCGAGAAGCTCATTTCACTTCAATTCAGAATTTTATTTTCGAATCTAAATGGTCATCACATGTCAGTTAATATTTCCTTGTCATTGATTATATATCATGGCTTCTTATATTCTAATCCTGGTCACATCTCTAAATTTTTAAATGCAAATTTCTGGACTTTTGAGATTTAAACTCAGGAGTTGCTAATATATAATCATATATTAAGTAAATATTGGTACTTGGCTAGTGGTTGTGGCATGGTAACATGTTGAAGCTTATGAGAAATAGCAGGCTTTAAATATATAGTCTTATCAATGGTACCTCAATAAAACATTTTAAAATTTAAAAATATATCAAAACAAAATAAATTTTAGCAATTCTTAAAGATCCTATGTGAACATAGGTAATGAAGATTTTATTTACTATTTAGAGAGTACTGGCACACATTCTGTGTCAAGCAAAAAATTTAAGACCACCCACATGGAAAGCCTATAATTTGCTACTTGAGCCATTACTCCAGCTCCTTGATTTTGCCTTTAATGTTTTTGGTGGCATGAGGTTGTGGTACCAAAAGTGCTTTGGTAAATTGGTATAAGTGTGATAAGATGACAAAGTTTGAAGATGCATAAAATTGCACTCAATTCCAAAAAATGAGCACCTAAAAATACTCAGTTGTATAAAGTCAATGTAACTTCAGTAAATGATATAAAAATTAAAGGCTGATATTTAATAAATTTAATAAGTGATAAAAAATTAAAGGTTTGTTCAATCCCACAAAGACTAAGTTGTATTTTTAAGCAATTGTGATCAAATGATTTTTCTTGCTATTGAATTTTTGTATTTCTGGCATGTGTTTATATTAATGTCTAGGGAAATGTTTTCCTCTTTAGCATTTTTGAAATTAGTAATTCTCCTGAGAGAGTGGCAGAGTATAAATTATATTACAACCATTTTAGCCTTAGAACTAAAAACCAAACAATATGGCTTCTCATATTTTGAGGACCTAACAGCTCAAAATAAAAATCAAGTATTAACTAATCCATTTATATGTCTGTTTTAAAATTTTAAAATGTATCTTTTTTTATAATATAGAGATATATGGTATCTGAGTTAAACATAACAAATTGAAGAACACTACCTGTTTTTTAAAGATGAGAAATAAAACTAGGTAAGTTTCTTGAAATAGCATCTTTCATCTTTCATTATGAGAGTTTTTTTACTAGAGCTGATGTAGATTTGGTGAGAGTCAAGATAAAAGTAGAGGATACAGCAAAGCAAAATGATCTGGATAGGCAAACTGCAGAAACTCTTTTTGTGTATTCATGTAAAAAAAAGAATCAGAAATAAATTTTATGTTAATGACATTAAGTTTTGGAAAACTTTATTATTTTTATTAAAATTTTAATCCAATTGCTCTACCATATAATGCAAGTATAAATGACTCATAGGTAAGTGTTAATATAACATAGCATTATATGTGAACTATGTAAAGAAAAAAACACTAGGTTTTTTTTAAAGTTATATGCAAAAAAATATGCCTTAAAAAGAAACCTGTGACTTTTCTTTAAAGGAAACTCTGAACAGATTAATTCAAAATGTGAGAATTTCAGAATTGCATATGATTTTGGCATATTACGTGACTTTGAGTTAAATTATAGGAACAATGGATAAGTACAGAACAAGAGAAGATATTTTTTAATTTATTAAATTTACATTTAACTCAAGAAAATTCAAACATCTAATAAACAGCTTATCCAATTATCACATACTAAACTACTCTCTCATTTCTTACCTATACTATAAATCACCAAAGCAATTGTAGAATCCCATAAGATTCTAAAAGAGGACAGTTGCTATTTTAATAACTTGCAAAGAAGTTTGTCATGGAATTCATTGTATTACTGTCACTGTCATCCCTTTGCTCATTGATTTGTTCGAGCGGGCACCACTAATGTCTCCATTATGAGACTTGTTCCTGTTTTTGAATTGTTGTTACCGTATATTGAATACGCCTCAGGTAGCTTGCCAGGCTCTGCCATGTGGGCAAGATACTCTTGGTAGCTTGCCAGGCTCTCTGAGAGGGGCGAAGGAATCAAACCCGGGTCCACTGTGTGCAAAGCAAACACCCTGCCAGCTGTGCTATCGCTCCAACCCATCATGGAATTCGGAAGAAAAATAATGTTCTTAAGTTGATTGTAATAATTTTTAATTTACTTTTTAAAAAACAAGTTGTAACTTTATGCTAGAGAACAAGAATATATTCATATCTTTATATATTATGATAGTGTATATACCTCATCATTATTGATTAGTATTGTCTTAGCCTTTAACCTTCAAAAGAAATGCACCTTTTATTAAAAGACAATCTTACCAATAAGTATTAATTTTAGTTAAATGGCCAGAATATAGAGTTTAAAATTTAAATTAACTACCAAGATTCAGCAAATGAAATAAAATATTTAAGATGAGTAAAGGAAAAATAGAAAAAATTTTAATAGTAAATAATTTATAATTATTTTAAATATTTGTAATTGTTTCAACACCAAACCTGTAATAAGAAAATATTACTATCTAAAAATAATAATGTGATAATAAATGTGAGGACATAGCTATGGCCTAGAGGAAATTTAAGAAATAAAAACTAAGAAAAATAAAATTATTTATTTTATAATTAATATAGTCTATAGTTGTTCTGTGTGATCCAGAAGAAAACTTGGACATAGACAAAGGTGGCATCATAGATATAGGGAAAATTGTACAGATAAGTGACACTAATATTAGCTAGAAGACATGTCCAGATAATGTAGTATATGTTAAAAAGATTGTTTCTAGATATCTCCTCTGTCACAATAAGTATGCAGTAAATAATGTTATATAACATTGCAAAAGTCATGTGAGAATATCCTTTGTACAGAAGAGAAAAGGAACTGAGAGGGTGAGGGGAAAGAAAATTCAAAATTTCCAAAAGAAAGGGGGGGTATGAATAAAATTAGTCATCAGGATTTAAACCATGAAAGTTTGAAAATTTTGGTGAAGCTATTATTTCTATTCTATGTTTATGTGAGCCCAGCAAGCTACCGAGAGTATCTCACCCGCACAGCAGAGCCTGGCAAGCTACCCATGGCGTATTCAATAATATGCCAAAAACAGTAACAACAAGTCTCAAAATGGAGGTTACTGGTACCCGCTCAAGCAAATCGATGAGCAACGGGATGACAGTGACAGTGACAGTTTGTGTGAGACAGATAATATAAAATTCATTATAAATTTTAAAAGTTATAGTTCTCATGAAAAATTCCAAACTCTACTGAGGATAATAAAACTAAAGAAAGGCATTTATCAATGATGAATCTTATTCCTCAGAAAAATGAAGGTCATGAATTCTCCTGAAGCCAAAGATTGGTCTTAAGATTTCTTGATGTTCAATTGTTTTAAGACCTTCTACCAAGGAGATAGTTTAGGTGCTTTTTGCTTTTCATTCTTAAGTCATGCTAAGTGAAATAAGAATGACAGATAATTTCTAGATGTTTGCACTAATCTGTAGAAGATTTACCAATGCAGTGTAACTAGTTAAAGACTATAAACATCAAAGCAAAACTGACTCAGTTTGGATGAATGCCACAGAAGTTACAAAAGAAAGAGTGTGTCAAAGAAGTGTGTGTAGCAATGTCTTTGGTGATGGGGTAACAATTTGGGGTGATGTGACTCTTATGTACATATAAAAGTATGAAGCTAATCACCTGAGACTTCCGAATACTATTAAAAATGATGAACACAAATAAGAGGAGATTATAAATGATTCTTTAATACAAAAAGGTAAAAAGAAAGAATCTGTAACTAGAGAGAGTAAAAGAATGAAGTCGGGAGTGGGTGGAGCTCATGTGATTCTTAAGCATTTCCAGGGTGTCACTGAAGGCCTCAGTATAGACTAATAAGTACCACAACACTAGGATAAACAAAGAAGTATTAGACTAGCACCACTGGGTATAGTATTGCTGCAGAGGCTTCCCTAAAATTGGTTATAATCTAAATAAGAAGGGGGAAATCAAAAGTACAGAACTTAAAGTACTCTACTTAATTTTTGTGCCTTCATTTAAGTCACAATATATTTTTTTTCATTAAAACATCTGAATTTATAAAAACAGGGAAAGAAAAAAGTGGGATTCCATTTTGTTCATGATTGTCTAAGAGTTCCTACGATGGACTAGCAGACGATTGACGGTGGCTTGGCAAAGGTCTTCTGTGCTTAAAATTTCAAAATAGTAGCTATGTCATAAGCCTTTCCTCTCTCTTTTGTTTTTTCTTTTTGGGTCACACCCGGCGATGCACAGGGGTTACTCCTGGCTCATGCATCAGGAATTACTCCTGGCGGTGCTCAGGGGACCATATGGGATGCTGGGAATCGAACCTGGGTCGGCTGTGTGCAAGGCAAACGCCCTACCCGCTGTGCTATTGCTCCAGCCCCTCCTCTCTTGATTCTTAAGTATTTCAATTATTATTTGTTCTCTTAAATAGGAGCCAGCTATGAGAAACCACACAACGGTGACCACATTTATTCTTCTTGGACTGACAAATGACCCACAATTACAGGTGGTAATTTTTGTCCTTCTGTTCTTCACTTACCTATTGAGTGCTGCTGGGAATCTAACCATCATTACACTCACCCTACTGGATTCACATCTCAAGACACCAATGTATTTCTTTCTCCGAAATTTCTCATTTTTAGAAATCACATTCACAACTGTCTGTATCCCCAAGTTTCTTGTCAGTATAGCAACAGGTGATGGGACCATTTCTTATAACAGTTGTGTGGCACAACTGTTTTTCACTATCCTCTTGGGTGCGACTGAGTTTTTTCTTTTGGCTGCCATGTCCTATGACCGCTATGTGGCCATCTGCAAGCCCCTTCATTACATGACCATCATGAATGATAGAGTCTGCAATATGTTGATTTTTGCTTGCTGGTTCTCTGCTTTCCTGATGATTTTCCCACCACTTACTTTAGGACTCAAGCTCGAGTTCTGTGCAGGCAATAAGGTTGATCATTTCTTCTGTGATGTTTCACCTATGTTGCAGCTTTCTTGTACAGACACAAAAACAATAGAATTGATGGCACTTATTTCAGCCATTTTGACACTCCTGGTTACTCTGGTCCTGGTGGTACTCTCCTACACAAAGATCATAAAAACCATTCTAAAGATACCTTCTGCTCAACAGAGGAAGAAAGCCTTTTCCACATGTTCTTCTCACATGGTGGTTGTGTCTATTTCTTATTGGCAGTTGCATCTTCATGTATGTGAAGCCCTCTGCCAAGGAGAGAGTGTCTTTAAATAAAGGGATAGCTCTGCTCAGTACTTCTGTGGCTCCTATGTTGAATCCCTTTATCTATACACTGAGAAACAAACAAGTGAAAGATGCCTTTAAGAATATGATCAAAAGGATGGATGTCATGTCAATGAAATGAAACTTTAGTAATAATACTAACTTTATGATTAAAATAAAATAAGAAAATAGTAGGTCTGGAGAGATAATATACCTGGTAGGGCACTTGCCCTACATGTGGTCAACCAGCTTCAATTGTACACATCTACGGTCTCTTAAACATTACCAGAAGTAATTTTAAGTGTGGAACCAGGAGTAACCCTTGAGCATCACTGGTGTGACCCCAAAATTGAATACAAACAAGAAAATAAAGGGTTGATTGCATTGTTTCTGTTCAGTGTGAAATGCCATCTTTCTTATTTTATTATTTTTTTCAGTATGGGCTGTTTACACTTCAGATATTACCTTTACTTTTTGCATGCTGAGAATGCATATGAAATATATTTCTTGTTTACTGTAAAGTTAAATTTCTTTCAAACAGAAAGTGCCTCTTTAAAATTCCTTTCAGATTTTCTCAGGCATATTTAGAGTTGGAATCCATTTTATCCATATTACCTTTTAATACCCTGGAATTTAGAGACTTAGAATGAATTTGAATATGGACTCTTTTACATGAAGTTTAGTTTAATATCTATAGTTGATTACCTAATGCTTGTTGAATCAAATTTTGGAGTTCATTTCATAAATGCTTAATATATATTTGACCATAGCAACTTAGTAAATTTTGAGTTTTGATTTCATTAAATTTTCCCCAGTTTTTGAAATATAGGTAATTTTTAGAAATGGAATTAAGGAAATTCAGAATTACTAAAGCATTATAACCCTATAGGATTCAGTAGAAAATTTTATTTTAATTTGTCAACAATTTAATGGTTACAAAGCCTATTTTTTTTCTTCAAGCCTACCTGCCAGGGGCAGGTGCTAAATAATTTATTTTTCATTGCTCTATTTGAGTATCACAAGAGCTCACATGGCCGTGCTTGTAAATGTAAATTTCTAGATTGTAAATGCTTGGGTTCCAGAGACTGTATGGGACTAATCCATTTTGATTCAATCAGAAGTCTCTGGGCCAAGGCTATTGGTGCACTAAGATGGTACCCGGAGGCAAATTGTGGGCATGACAGTCAGTCTGTTTGGTGGGCGGGGACCTGGGAAGGGACAGCCCATGTCCTCTGCAACCATGCAGCCTGGAGATTCAGTCCTGGAACCTGCATACCTGGACCTTGCTTGTGATAACTCTTGGTCCCTGGGATACCATCTGGAGTAGGCGGGGAGACTGCATCTGCTCCATCTGAAGTGCCCCAGTGAAACTGGCCCGGAGTGGGGCCCGGAGAGATCTCCGATGCTGTGGTATCTCTAGGACTCAACAAAACCTATTTTTAAATATATAATTTTGTTTATATGTACAAAACCAGACAAGGCATGTATCATCTTATGTATCTTTTTCTAACAAAAAACACACACTGACAAAAATATCATCTATAATTCTAATTATATGTAATTACATATATTTTTAAAATTATATAATACTGTCTCATTTATCTTTTATAGATTATTACCAAAATTGGATAGCAATAATTCTGACTTCTTTTTCTGTTAAGAGCTAAATAGGCACTGATATCTATGTAAAGAACTAGAGTGATTTTAATAAACAATATAGGAAAATTAAAGCCTTAAAGAGATAGAATTGTACTTGTTTTCCTCAAGAGGTTGAAAATATTAAATAATTGGTATAGTTAAATTCAAAGCAAAATATTCTGACCATATTTCTAGAGTTAAATAAAATCTTAATGTGATCAAAACAATTCAAGGAACACTTTAAATTTTCTTATTGAATATTTATTAGCTTTCTTACAACATAATTTGTGGCTTTATGGAATTCAGAGGCATGAGATTATTACTTTGACATTTCAAAATGTCATACAAGTTATACCAATATATTTATGAGAGAGAAAGGAAACGACTTCTGTGATAGCAAGGTATTCAAACTAAATTAGTGACCTCTGGTAAGATTAATACATTTAGTACAGCGGGTAGGGCTTTTGCCTTGCACATGACCAAATCAGGTTAATCTCTGGCACCACATATGGTCCCCTGAGCCCTATCAAGAGTGGTCCTGAATGTAGAGTAGGGAGTAAACACTCAGCACTATATGTGCCCCTCCCAAATAAAAACAAACATTAAGGATAAAGATGAATACATTTTATCTAAACAATTATAAAAAAGGGCATTCAGAGAAATGTGATACATGTAAAATAGGAAGTAGTGTAAGTGATTTTTGTCAAGCTCTAAGTTTTAAAGAATATTTCATTTACAACAGAAATTTACATGTTTACCCTAGGGGCTGGGGAGGGGGTTGAAAAATGCACTCTGTGGGGCCAGAGAGAATACAGGGATTAAAGTATTCACTTTACGTGCTCCTAAGGACCAATTCCTGGCTCTAGATAAGCCCTCCTTCCGCTATTTCAGCATTAAAAGTGACCAGTGAGCACAGAGACAGGAGGGAAACCCCTGAGAATCTCTGGTATAGCTCCAATATTTTTATTTTTATTTTTTTGGTGTTTTTTTAAAATTTATTATTTTTTTAATTAGTGAGTCACTGTGAGGGTATAGTTACAGATTCGCACATTTTCGAGCTTGTTTTTCCTTCATGCAATGTTTAAGAGCCCATCCCTCCACCAGTGCCCATTTTCCACCACCCATGAACCCAATATCCCTCCCACCCCCCAGTCCCATCCCCCCACCCCACCCCGCCTCTGTAGCTAGCCCCAATATTTTTAAAAAGCACCTTCAACTTTACTTTTTTAAGCTTTACCTTTTATAAACACATCATATTTTGTTTGCATACCCTAAAATTCTAATTTATGGATGACAACCAACTACCTTATTTTTCAAGGCTCTAATTAAATAGTAAAAGATAATAATAAAAGAAATGCAATCCTTTGCCTAGGTATTATGAAATTTATTAATAATTTTTTTCACTACATTTGATGTGTGAATCATGAGTTGAACAAATATTAGCTCTTGAAAGTATAATGAACCCATTGATGACGGGTCATTTTATGGAGCAATGATTCTCAAATTGTATTAGATATTTTTGTTTTTATTTTTAGGCCAGGCTGGAGCGATAGCACAGTGGTAGAGCATTTGCCTTGCATGCTGTTGACCCGGGTTCGATTCCTCCACCCCTCTCGGAGAGCCCAGCAAGCTACCAAGAATATCTCCTCTGCATGGCAGAGCCTGGCAAGCTACCCATGGCATATTCAACATGCCAAAAATTGTAACAAACAAGTCTCACAATGGAGATACTACTGGTGCCCACTCGAACAGATCGATGAGCAATGGGATGACAGTGACAGTGACAGTTTTTTAGGCCATGCCTGCTGGTGCATAGTGTTTAGTCCTGATTCTGTGACCAGGGAGCACTCAATCCTGGTGGTGCTCAGGGGGCCCATAGGTAATACTGGGTGTGCCCGTGGCAACTCTGTATTCTCTAGTCCTGTGTTAGACTTTTAAAACTTAGATTCATGTAAATATTGCTGCCACTTCTGAAGTTCCATTGTCACTAGATCATAAAGGTGATAAGATAACTGACCTCATACTTCAAAATATACACTGAATCAGTATTAAAGAAACATGCAAGACATTTGTTAACAGAAAATATAGCTCTGAGCATGCCCTTGTGGCAATGACACAAAGATATCCATATACCTGAATGGAATGCAGAATGCACATGGGACATCATGGGAAAAGCTACTGGACAAGCCAGACACCTCACTGAGGGTTTTACTGTTGCTCTATGCAGGGCCGTGCTGTGTTTTTTTTTTTTTTTTTTTTAATCTGAGGAGTGCACTCCCATAGGGGAGCTGGGGACGGGTATGGTGAAGTAGGAACAAAAACCTCTCAGAACTTTGCACTAAGAGAAGGGACTGTCAAGCCAATCATTGGCAGCAGGACTTAAAACTCACTTGCCTGTTAGGCTGCCAGAAACCAGACTGGACTCCACCGTGAGCAAGAAAGCGTTACTAGGAAGATTGTGGGGCAGGCAGTTGGATGCCTCACTGGCAAAGACAGGGTGCTTTCTTTATATAGGCATAGCTATATGTTTAGGTCATGGAGGGAAGATCCTTTCTTTCTTCTTTCTCCTTCTCTTCCTTCCTTCCTTCCTTTCTTCTTTCTTTCTTTCTTCTTTCTTTCTTTCTTTCTTTCTTTCTTTCTTTCTTTCTTTCTTTCTTTCTTTCTTCTTTCTTTCTTTCTTTCTTCTTTCTTTCTTTCTTTCTTCTTTCCTTCTTTCCTTCCTTCTTTCTTTCTTTCTTTCTTTCTTTCTTTCTTTCTTTCTTTCTTCTTTCTTTCTTTTCTTTCTTTCTTTCTTCTTTCTTTCTTTCTTCTTTCTTTCTTTCTTTCTTTCTTTCTTTCTCTTCTCTCTCTCTCTCTCCTTCTTCCTTCCTTCCTTCTCTTCCTTCCTTCCTTCCTTCCTTCCTTCCTTCCTTCCTTCCTTCCTTCCTTCCTTCCTTCCTTCCTTCCTTCTTCCTCTCTCTTTCTCCCAGCATCTATGTCAGCACTGGTTGTTCTTGTTCATTTTGATGTGTGCCAGTCTGCCAGTTTTGTGTTGTGAGCTAATGTTTCATTAGATAATGTTTCATTAATGATTTGCATCTCTTCGATGACTAGCGATGTAAAGCATTTTCTCACGAGCCTTTTGGCCATTTATATTTCTTCTTTGAGGAAGTTTATGTTCATTTCTTCTCTCCATTTATTTATGGGGCTGTTTTTTTTCATGCAAAGTTCTACCAGTGCCAAATATATATTTTATATTAACTGCTTATCAGTTGGGTTTGAGTAAATAATTTTTTCCAGTCTGTTGGATGTCTTTGTATCCTGGTTGCAATTTCCTTTGAGGTCCAAAAGGCTTCTTGGTTTAATGTAGTCTCATTTGTTTATCCATTTGTTTATTTTTGCTTTCACTTGCGCAGTCAGTGGTGTTTGATCTTTGAAGATGCCTTTAGCTTCAACATCATGGAAGATTCTGACTACATTTTCCCTATGTACCTCATGGATTTAGGTCTCATATTATGTCTTTAATACATTTTTATCTGACCTTTGTGCATGGCACTTGAAAGATATCTGAATTCAATTTTTTTTGTATGTAATTGCTGGAGTGATACCACAGCGGTAGGACATTTGCCTTGCATGAGGCTGACCTGGGTTCAATTCCTTTGCCCCTCTCGGAGAGCCTGGCAAGTTACAGAGAGTATCTCGCCCACACAGCAGAACCTGGCAAGCTACCTGTGGCGTATTCAATATGCCAAAAACAGTAACAAGTCTCACAATGGAGTTGTTACTGGTGCCAGCTTGAGCAAATCGATGAGCAGCAGGATGACAGTGACAGTGACATGGAATTGCCTAGTTTTCCCATCACCACTTGTTGAGGCACTTCTCCTCCAGGCAACATTCTCCAACTCACATAAACACTCAACTAAAGGATTGTTCATTTTCTTCGAATACTACACTTTACTCAGCTTTCAACAAATCCAAGCTTCATGCTGGCTCAGATTTTCATTCAGGCAATCAAGATTGAAAGCAGAGAAATGAAGACGAGATGAACAAACATAGACACTTTATTTTGAAAAGTAAGGGAGAGTACGGATGCTGGGGACTGAAGTATTTAAAAGCTTTCTCTCTATGTATCCTGGTTGCTTAACCTGTGCCCACCTTGGGTCTTTCTCCGGAATTTCTTTCTTTTCAAACTTGTTCTGTGTATTTCCTTCCACTCCTGTGTAGTGTAGTTATTATATCACAGCCATGACAGAAAAGAAGTTTGAGCAAAGAAAGCACCTAAGCTTGCCAAATGAAAAGATGAAGAGTTGAATTCAGGCATGGGAAAATAGCCCCAAGGGTTGAGTGCATTTTGCTTTAAGATGCTTCACGCACTGCCAGAGCAACCTCTGAGTTGCATAAATAATCAGTGCAGCTGGGGTCTGTTTCTTCAGTCAACTTCTGATGAAAAGAAGAGGGGTTAATCTGTTATAGTCTAAGTAGAATGAAAGTTCAGACCTTGTCCAGGTTTCAATAACAGAGATATGATGAGCCTGATGGGCTACTATTGCAACAAGTATTAATACATCTCTTCTTTTTTTTTTATCTTATTTAAATATTCAGGCAGGTATCGAAAACATCCTGCAATGAGGAGGAAAGAGAAATTTGTGTTCTCTGTGTTCTCTCTGGATTTATTTTATTTTATTTTTTTATTGAATCACCATGTGATAAGTTAAAAAGCTCTCAGGCTTAAGTCTCAGTTATACAATGATCTGACACCCATCCCTTCACCAGTGCACATGTTCCACCACCAAGAACCCCAGTGTACCTCCCATCCCACCCCACCCCCTCCTGTGTGGCTGATGATTTTCACTTTACTTTCTCTTTACTTTGATTACATTCAATATTTCAACTGAAAACTCACTATTATTGTTTGGAATTTTCCCCCAATAATCAGACCTGCCGAAAAGGCATCATTTGGTATTTTGTTTTCCATTGCTGAGAATGAAGAGCATATGAGCAGTTTTGGATTTATGGTATTTTAGTAATTAAGTCCAGAGGGATTTCTGCCAAAAGTCGCATCATTGCAAGTTTGTACCTTTGTTTAGTGGGCCTTATAAGATGGCGGTCACCAGGCCCCCGCCGCCAGGGAAAGGAAAGGCAGAGAGAGAAAATCCTTTGGGGCTGCATGGGGCCATAGCTTAGTACACAGTCTAGAGGCATTTCTGGAAGAAGCCGCTGGGTGCTGAAAGTAGTCGTTGGCCTCCAGGATCATGGGCGTTCAGGAACCGAGAGGCTGCTCATGTGCAGCCGCTCGGAATCACATCTGGGCGAAGAGCGGCCTGGATTTACTTTTTCTGCTGCAATTTCTCGTGCTAATGACTGAAATAATGCTTTACCATACAGGATGAAGTGACAGTTGGTGACAGTGGGTTTCTGTGTTCATCTATAGTTCTTAGGTTCTCAGGAATAGTTAAATAGATAAATTTTAGTACATATTTCATCTATATATTGTTTTAAATCACTGAATCACTGTATCACTGTCATCCTGTTGCTCATTGATTTGCTCGAGCGGGTGCCAGTAACATCTCCATTTGTCCCTGTTACATTCAGAGGAATGAGGTCCATTATTGTTATTGTTTTTGACACATCAAATACCCCACGGGTAGCTTGCCAGGCTCTGCTGTGTGAGATTCTGCATTGCTCTCTTCCGGGAGCTTAGTTTTATAGTCTCTGGATCTTGCCAGTTGATGGGATTACATGGCAACAGGGGCAGTTTGTGGGTGTGGTTGCCAAGCTACTGGAAAATGGGGGATCTGGGTGGAGGAAGCCCAGTCCCCATCTGAGCAAGCTTGGAAATCTCAGCCACGGGTCCCACAAACCTGGGTTTTTCTATCAGTTCCTTCATGTGTGAGGCTTGTCTGAGCATGTGGAGAATGACCTGGAGCATGGCTGTGGCTGGGTTCTGGAGGTTTTCGGCTTCCAGAGTTCTTCTTGGGGCAGGAAAAGAAACTCAACCCGGTTCCCTCTGAGGGGTCCCTGATGAAGACAGCCTGGCACGGGGGCAGAAGGTTCTGCCACTTATTTGTTTTGCTATTTTGTTTTTTAGTCACACCTGGCAGTGCTCTGGTTCTTCTCTCAGGCATCACTGCTAGTGATGCTAACTGTAACATATGGGGTGCCAGGATCAAACTCTGGTCAGCCATGTTCAAGACAAAAGCCCTACTCACTGTCCAAAAATAAAAACAAAAATTAAATTACTCAGAGTTAGATAAAAAGTTTATTGGAATGTAGAAGAGAAAGTTACTCCCCAGCAGGGAGGAACTTAGTATAAGACTAAATTAAGTATGCCTCTCCTTTTGTGAGGTTTTTAAAGGAAAACTGGGGGAAATTTGTGTTACTTAACAAACTTAGGAATCAAATTATCAAAAATTCTGATTTTTTTCTTGAGGATGTTAATGCAAGGCCCATTTGTATTGATTAAATAAGATCAATGATTTGCATTCCCACATACGCTGGCAGGGACTGTCTATTTATTTAAGACCCTTTAGATTAAGTTTTTTCTCATTATGCCTGGTACTTCCCCTTTCCTTTAGTCTCATGTGAACCAAAGATCTGGGGCAGAATTCATGGTTTTCAAAAATTGGAAACTTCCCCAGTCTCAGAAAGAGCCCAGAATTAGCAGGAATGCTTAAAGTGGAGGATACAGACAGCAGAAATGAAGATGTTTGCAGCAGTTGGCAAAAAGAAATTGGTGCTTCCTCTTTCAATTTAATCATTGTATAATAGAAAAGTAAAGAGGAGGACAAACCAATTTCGATCAGATGATAATAATGGAAATTGCTCATTTATTCCCGACATTTGAGAAGAGACTGGGGGCTGCGGTTTGGACCAAACCTGCAGTGCTGAGGACTTACTTCTGGTATGACTCAGGGTCATAGGGACAAATGGGAACAAAAAGGGTGAGACTAGGAATATGGCTTTATCAAAAGGACTGAATAGGATAACACAAGGTTGAACATAGGTAGTGACTAATAGCCTGAATGAGCGAGGCTCTGCCTTATAACCCAGATGATCAAATAAAGTAGATGACAGGATGCCAGCTGACAATTATCTCAACATCCTAGCCCATTTCCTCAGCCTATCTTCTTTATTTTATCTTATTTTCCTTTTTATTTATTTTATTTGTTTTATTTTTTTGAGGGCGGGGAACACCCAGCAGTGCTCAGGGTGTCTCCTGTGCTCAAGGGTCACTCCTGTTCTTTCTTGGGGAACGATATGGGGTGCAAGGATCGAAGCTGCCTGATAGCAAGCAAGTCCAGTATCCTGCCGGCCATACTATCTCTGGCCCCAGACAATCTCTTTTAAACTCTATAAAGAAATACTAAAGCAAAAATACTCCGCTTTTATTTTTAAAGTTTTTAAAGGGGAAAAGTTTTTCCTTTTCTCTGGAATCCTTCTTCAGGGATTGCTCCCTCCACCCCCCACCCCACCCCACCCTGCCACACACACACACACACACACACACACACGCCATATCTGATCATCTAGGAGCTCCCTGCCTTTTCCCCTTTTCCCTTTCCCTTACTCTTCCTTTAAAATCTTTCCTGTATTTCATATGACCACAGTCCCTTGCTTTCATTCTTGACTTCTTGAGGTCAAGGACCCAAGTGCCTGTGCCCACTACAGCAGGGGGATCATACACAGTGTCAGGGATCAAACCAGGGCCCAAGGGTGCAAGACAACACTTTAACCTCTATTCTAGCTCTCTGGCCCTTAAATGATATTTTGGGTGGGGTAGAATTAAGTTCTATAGCATACAAGACATATAGATATAAATGCACATACTATCAGCATAGAAGAATTGGAGGATGCTGTTATGAAATACTAGTTTAAGACCAATTAGACTATCACACAGATTATTTTCAGAGAAGGCAGCATTCAAAATGAAATGCAGGCCATCAAATGTTTCCTGAAACTGAGCAATTATAGTGGCCCATTAGCTTGAGGTACAAAATTTCTACTGATCAAATAAGCTTATTCATCTTTATTACCAATTACTACATTTTTCCCTCTTCCAATATCTATTTATCTCAGCTTTCAAATTACAAATTTTGGAGATAAAAATATCATAGAAGTATATACTAAATTCTCTAGAGACATTGTTAACAGTTGTTCAAGAATATAATTTTTATCAAATATTTAGTGTCTGGGGAGAACTTATTTAAGAATACATCTGGATCCTTTGGGAATGGTGTCTTCAGCATCATAATCTCCTGAGAATTTTCCATTTTTATAAATATTTTCATTGAAAATGTACAAAGTATAAATATTCCATGGGTTCTATTGCTGATTAATGTTATATGGACTTGTGAGTGATATTTGGAAATGATTTAAGCCTAAGTAAGTAAATAATAATAATAATATAAAATTGATACACTAAGTCTAAATCCAGATATAACTGAAAGCAGTTATAGGCTGCAAAATCAGTTATAGGCTGCAATTTATAGATAAGGGAATAAGTTGTTGTTGGGCACAGTGATATTTATTTAGAGATAAATTAAATATCATAATGTCTTGATCCCATAACAAGATGATGAAAGAGTTAAGTATTGAAGTGTAGAAAAATTTATTAAACCAAGGCTGTATATATGTCTTTTTTACAAAGGAAATGGTGGAGTTTTCACATTTTGAGCAGTTCATATTTCCATTTTGCATTCCCTGCACCAGAACAAACAGGAAATTATTATTTTTCAGTTAATATTTCTTTTATTATATTTTGTATAACTTTACTGATTGCTTAAATATTTTTTTGACAGGGAAATATATACCTCCTAAAGTTTTCTGATGATTATTGTGTGATTCATTGAGTATTTGAGATTTGACACGGTTTCACTTCTCATTTCTTTTAGGCCATATTGACCATTAAATTGTTTTTCTTTACATGTGTTTTAGACAAAGTATAAAATACTAAGTGTAAGGACCTGAAATATATGGACTCAATTTTAATATAGACATAAATACACATTATTAACATAGAAGAATTTGTGGATGCTCTTATGAAATAAGTTTTAGAGCCATTAGACCATCACAAAATTAGATTTATCACAAAATAGATAAGCATTTTTGTAAGTTTTATTTACTAAATATTGCTTGCTCTGTTTCTCATTCTTTATTTCCAATTAACATATCTATATTATTTATTTATTAATTTTCATTCTAAGTCTTATAATTTTTACTTACAAATTTTCATATTTTACTTTCAAATTTTCATATTTCAAAATTCTCTTTTTTCTGATTACTAGCCTATACCTAATCAAAGCTTCCATCTCTACGAGTTTCCTATAGTCTATTTTCAATGTTGCCCTACTTTTAATTTTTTGTTCCTATAACTTCATATACTATATATATATCACGTTCTTTAGCCTCACACTTTTTCTTTTCCTATTTTTCAGAATCATCACCTGCTGAGAGAAATGGCAGTTTCTGATTTATATATGAGATTTATATATATTATTTATATATGACGAGACTGTTGCTGCTGATTTTCTCTTCTCATTATAACATGAATAATGGAGATAATAACAAAGACTGAGGGGCTGGAAATCCTAATGTTAAGTACAGTAAATGCAATGGCTCCTCATGTCTCATATTTCCTTATGTGAAACTGGATCTCACTGGTCATGAAAATACATGACAGAATCAAATATTTAAGTTTAAGTAGTTGAGTGACAACATGCTAACCCTGTTTATTGATGATGGATAATTTTTTAATTGAAAATATATGTGTATAGTGCAAAGAATAGTGTAAAGAATTTTCTAGAATAAAAACGTCTTTTATCCAAGAGAAAAAAAACAACACACTCCTAATTTTTGCATATTACAAGATAGGAAAAGAATTTGTTTTTTATTGTTTAAACCCTCTTCTAATTTTCCTTCAATTGATTCAGATAAAATCATCTATAAACTACAATTTTTATGGCGGGTGTTTGACTATAGAATTGTAGAAATAAGATTGAATTCCATACGTATATAATGTACCCTGGAAATTTTATTAATTGTTTTTCATAAAAAATCATCTTGCAAACATGAATATTATTTTACTGTTCCTGAAACATTGGTTTGCTATCCTACATTAAATATTAGTAATTCCTTTTATTTTTATATTGGGATTACCAATATTTAAAAATTATATTTGATCCTCCAAAACTACAACACAGCAGGCAAGTTGCTTACCTTGCATGCAGCTCACCCAAATTTGATGGGGCCATCAATTGTGGTGTCCTGAACATTACCATACCCCTGAGTGGAGAACCAGGAGTAACCCTGAACATCTCAAAATGTGGATCAAATTCAAAAACAAATAATAATTTAAAAAAATCCCATAAAACCCCTACAGCACAGCAATGGGAAACCATACAAAAGTGACAGTCTTCATTCTTGCAGGTTTGACGGAAGATCCACAAATACAAGTTATATTATTTATCTTCCTCTTTTTCACCTATTTGCTAAGCATTTCTGGTAATCTGATCATTATCACACTTACTCTAGTAGACACTCAACTCAAGACCCCCATGTACTTTTTCCTCCGGAATTTTTCCTTTTTAGAAATTTCCTATACTACTACATGCATCCCTAAATTGCTGGCTACGATGGCCACTGGGGACAAAACCATTTCCTATGACTGTTGTGTTACTCAATGTTTTTTTGCCTTTCTGTTTGGAGCCTCCGAATTTTACTTGCTAGCAGCCATGTCTTATGACCGTTATGTGGCCATCTGTAAGCCCCTGCACTACACAACCATCATGAATGGTAAAGTGTGCCTAACGCTTCTTCTCTGCTGTTGGGTGGCTGGCTTTTTTACCATCTTTGTGCCTCTCCTTTTAGGCATAAACCTTGATTTCTGTGACTCCAATATTATTGATCACTTCTATTGTGACACAACTCCTCTTATGCAGATCTCCTGCTCAGACACCCACGTCCTAGAGACACTGGGCTTCATTTCTGCTTTAGTGACACTCTTGGTCACATTGATAATGGTGATAATATCTTATGCCTATATTGCAGTAACAATTCTAAAGTTCCCTTCAGCTAGTCAGAAGAAAAAAGCTTTTTCAACATGTTCGTCTCACATGATTGTGATATCCCTTTCTTACGGCAGTTGCATTTTCATGTACGCTAAACCATCAGTTGAACAAAGAGTATCATTTTCGAAGGGAATTGCCGTGCTCAATACTTCCGTGGCTCCACTTTTAAATCCTTTTATCTACACCTTAAGGAACAAACAAGTGAAAACAGCCTTCATGAATACATTGCAAAGAGTTGTTTCCTCCTTAAAGAAGTGAATTGGTATATGCAACATATAAAATAAAAAACTTCTTTGTATTATATATATATTCAATTCTAGTGTACAGTAAAAATGTTCTCTTATTTTAGGGGTCTCATTTTCCTGATGATTATCTTATATTTTATAGCTTTATTTCCACATCAATCTTTCAGCTAATTTCTTATATAATAACAAATTATTTTTATATTATCTAAATCAGTTCATTTTTCAATGTATCTTTTGCTTTGAATTCTCATCAAAATATAAAATATTTTCCTTCAAATTATGTTGAATATTCTATGACACTTTAAAGTATTGCCATCCTTTTAGACTTTACAGATGACTTTAAAGTGTCTAACAGGGGCTGGAGCAATAGCACAGCGGGTAGGGCATTTGCCTTGCACACGGCCAACCTGGGTTCGATTCCCAGCATCCCATATGGTTCCCCGAGCACTGCCAGAAGTAATTCCTGAGTGCAGAGCCAGGAGTAAGCCCTGTGCATCGCTGGGTGTGACCCAAAAAGAAAAAAAATAATAAAGTGGCTAACATTTGTACTTTTGAAATACTTCCAAATTATTGGTGCTTACTTTAACAAACTAAAAGAAAGCTGCTGCAGTGTAAGAATTGATTTTTTTAAATTTTTTTTTATTTGAAAGTGTATATTGTTTGCTACTAACTATTGATGCCCAGGTTAAAAATGTTTTCGTGTAGAGCGGGTACAGTACTTGCCTTGCATGAGACAGACCTGACTCTGTCCCTGGCACTGTATTATGGTCGTCGGAGACTGCAGGAGCAAGTCCTTAGCACAGAGCTAGGAGTGAGTCCTATGCATAGCCCGGGGTGGCCTCCAAACAAACCAAATAAAATTTTGCATTTTGAAAAATTGCATTTTTTAAAGTACATTGTAGATAACCAGTTGCTAGTTTCTATTACAAAATTGTTAAAATTAAAAACAAATATTGTAGATAAAGCATGTCAACCTTTAGAATATTTTACAGTTAAATTAAAATATATGGTTCATTTAATATTTTCTTGTCCTCCAAACTTGGGATATGAAGTTATCTATAAATTGCTTCTATAAAAAGACATAATTAAGTTCTTATCTTAGAGATCAGAATACAATAGAATAATACATATTACATGTAATTGACGGAACCACTCTGTAAGTCCATAGAAGTCATTGGTGAACTAAATCTAAAGATATTTGACTCATTGTTACTGTGATTTCTGAAATAATAAATATTGAAATAATTGTTTAGATATCTTTTGATTAATATGCTTTCAATTTAAGTAAATAATGTATTGATCTAGGACATGAAGCAATATTAAAAATTCTAAGGACATAGAGAATAAAAAAATATTAGATTATACTACCATTTAACATCAAAATCAGATTCTATCAATAATTTTACTTTAGATACTGTTATGTATCAATCAGGTTAAGTTTTAAGGTTTTTACTTATTTGTGTACTTTGTTATTATTGTGCAAATTAAACTGCAAATTTATCACTAAGTTGTCCTATAATACATCATATGTTTTTTCTCTTTTTAATTTGGGGGGGTACTGTACCTAATATTTCTCTGGGCTTACTCTTGGTTTGATGCTCGTCACTCCTGGTAGTACTAAGTAGTACTCCTGGTAGTACTCAGGGGACTCCACATGGTGCTTGGGATCAAACAGGGATCTGCTGCATTCAAAGCTAGTGCCACCCCCTTTACTATGTTCCAAACCTCATTTATATATTTTGGGCTGGAGCAATAGCACAGCGGGTAGGACGTTTGCCTTGCACGTGGCTGACCCGGGTTTGATTCTCCGTCCCTCTCGGAGAGCCCAGCAAGAGTATCACGCCTGCATAGCAGAGCCTGGCAAGCTACCCATGGCGTTTTCAATATTCCAAAAACAGTAACATGTCTCACAATGGAGATGTTACTGGTGCCCGCTCGAGCAAATCCATGAGCAACGGGATGACAGTGACAGTGACATTTCTATATTTTAAAATTCCTGGCATCATCTAATGATTTACCATGGAAGTATTCTATGACTATAAATATGAGTCTAGCTCTTCTAAACAAAGGCTTTCTAGGAGCCAGAGAGAAAATACAGAGTTAAGACATTTACATTGCCTGCAATCAGCCCTATTTAAATGATCAGCAACTCAAGGTCTCACAAACATCACTAAATATTGATCCTAACTGTCCTGGCCCTGATTCTCCACAGGAATCATAAGAATGATGGGAAAAGACCCCTGTGTCTTCTGAGCACTCTTTTGGAGATGCACCTCCCCACCAAAATACCTTCTCATTCAATCTTGTTTTAACTTTTGAGATGTGTGATAATCAGATGACTTAGAAACATACAATTTTGAAATTCTTCAAAATGTCTTCAAATCAAAATCAAACAGCACTATTTTAGACATTCTAATTAAATTATAATATAAAATTTAGTTTCCCCAGTTGCTGTTGGAAATGGTTCAGTCTTCAACTATGTGGCTATCAGAAAATGAAATAGTGAAGCAGTCTGAATGAGATTTCCAAGAAGGAGAAGTTGTAGAGGAAAAAAATATGGTGAAAATCATTAAGCATGGAATCTGCAATACAAAAATATAGTCATTATCATAGTTAATATGATGTTTTTAAAAAAGAATCAAGAAAGTGACCATTTTAACAAAATTCTATCTTTAAGTCCTAGCAGAATAAAAAACTTTATCTCCATTGATTCATTCTTATTTCCTTTTGATAAAGCTTGTGAAAAATACAAATAGGTTATAATTAAAATGCAATAACTTTTTGGGCTGGAACTATAACATAGCAGGTAGGGCATTTGCCTTGCACGTGGTCGGCCCGGGTTCGATTCCTCTGCCCCTCCCAGAGAGCCCGGCAAGCTACCGAGAGTATCTTACCCGCACAGCAGAGCCTGGCAAGCTACTGAGGCGTATTCAATATGCCAAAAACAGTAACAAGTCTCACAATGGAGATGTTACTGGTGCCTGCTCGAGCAAATCTATGAGCAACAGAATGACAGTGATACAGTGAAAGCTAAAAAGAAAAATGCAATAACTTTATTAATTTTTAAAAATACATTATATTGGCAATACTCCCCAAAGCATTATACAGATTCAACGCAATCCCTATAAGTATACCCATGACATTCTTCAAAGAAATGGATCAAGCAATCTTAAAATTTATATGGAACAACAAACGTCCAAGGATAGCTAAAACAATTCTTGAGAAAAATACGATGGGAGGCATCACCCTCCCCAACCTCAAACTTTACTACAAAGCAGTAACAATTAAAACAGCATGGTACTGGAACAAAGGCAGAGCTGTAGACCAATGGAACAGGGTGGAATATCCTTACACACAACCCCAAATGTATGATCATCTAATCTTTGATAAGGGACCAAGAGATGTGAAGTGGAGCAAGGAAAGCCTCTTTAACAAATGGTGCTGGCACAACTGGACAACCACATGCAAAAAAATGGGCTTAGACCTTGACCTGACACCATGCACAAAAGTCAGATCAAAATGGATTAAAGACCTCAACATTAGACCACAAACCATAAGGTCGGCAAAACCCTCCACGATATTGAAGATAAAGGTATCTTCAAAGGTGACACAGAACTAAGCATTCTAGTAAAAACAGAGATCAACAAATGGGACTACATTAAACTAAAAAGCTTCTGCACCGCAAAAGTTACAGTGACCAGAATACAAAGACTATCCACAGAATGGGAAAGGATATTTACACAATACCCATCAGATAAGGGGTTGATATCAATGGTATATAAAGCACTGGTTGAACTCTACAAGAAGAAAACATCCAACCCCATCAAAAAATGGGACGAAGAAATGAACAGAAACTTTACCAAGGAAGAAATATGAATGGCCAAAAGGCACATGAAAAAGTGCTCTACATCACTAATCATCAGAGAGATGCAGATCAAAACAACCACGAGATACCACCTCACACCACAGAGACTAGCACACATCCAAAAGAACAAAAGCAACCGCTGTTGGAGAGGATGTGGGGAGAAAGGGACCCTTCTACACTGCTGGTGGGAATACCGACTGGTTCAGCCCTTCTGGAAAACAATATGGACAATTCTCAAAAAAATTACAAATTGAGCTCCCATTTGACCCAGCAATACCACTGCTGGGAATATATCCCAGAGAGGCAAAAAAGTATAATCGAAATGGCATCTGCACATGTATGTTCATCGCAGCACTGTTTACAATAGCCAGAATCTGGAAAAAACCCGAATGCCCTAGAACGGATGACTGGTTGAGGAAACTTTGGTACATATATACAATGGAATACTATGCAGCTGTTAGAAAAAAGGAGGTCACAAATTTTTTATTTAAGTGGATCGGCATGAAAAGTTTCATGCTAAGTGAAATGAGTCAGAGAGAGAGAGACAGACATAGAAAGATTGCACTCATCTATGGCATATAGAATAACAGAGTGGGAGACTAACACCCAAGAATTGTAGAAACAACTACCAGGAGGTTGACTCCATGGCTTGGAGGCTGGCCTCACATTCTGGGGAAAGGGCAACTCAGAGAAGGGATCACCAACTATAATGTAGTCGAAGGCCATGTGGGAGAAGGGAGTTGCGGGCTGAATGAGGGCTAGAGACTGAGCACAGTGGCCACTCAACACCTTTATTGCAAACCACAACAGCTAATTAGAGGGAGAGAACAGAAGGGAATGCCCTGCCACAGTGACAGGGTGGGGTGGGGGGAGATGGGATTGGGGAGGATGGGAGGGATGCTGGGTTTACTGGTGGTGGAATATGGGCACTGGTGAAGGGATGGGTTCCCGAACTTTGTATGAGGGAAGCATAAGCACAAATGTGTATAAATCCGTAACTGTACCCTCATGGTGATTCATTAATTAGAAATAAATAAATTTATTATAAATAAAAAAAGTCAAAAAAATACATTATTTTCTTTCTATATAAAATGTCATATTGAGGCTAAAAATAACAAAAGAGAAATCATGATATTATGAGAGATATTCCATGGAATTGTGCTGTTCTACTTGCTAAAACTAAATTTACCTTAGGGACACTCTGGGGATATTTTAAAGATTTAGGGAATATTAATAAGTACTAGGAGGTTGACTCCATGGCTTGGAGGCTGGCCTCACATTCTGGGGAAAGGGCAACTCAGAGAAGGGATCACCAACTATAATTTAGTCGAAGGCCATATGGGGGAAGGGAGTTGCGGGCTGAATGAGGGCTAGAGACTGAGCACAGTGGCCACTCAACACCTTTATTGCAAACCACAACAGCTAATTAGAGAGAGAGAACAGAAGGGAATGCCCTGCCACAGTGACAGGGTGGGGTGGGGGGAGATGGGATTGGGGAGGATGGGAGGGATGCTGGGTTTACTGGTGGTGGAATATGGGCACTGGTGAAGGGATGGGTTCCCGAACTTTGTATGAGGGAAGCATAAGCACAAATGTGTATAAATCCGTAACTGTACCCTCATGGTGATTCATTAATTAGAAATAAATAAATTTATTATAAATAAAAAAAGTCAAAAAAATACATTATTTTCTTTCTATATAAAATGTCATATTGAGGCTAAAAATAACAAAAGAGAAATCATGATATTATGAGAGATATTCCATGGAATTGTGCTGTTCTACTTGCTAAAACTAAATTTACCTTAGGGACACTCTGGGGATATTTTAAAGATTTAGGGAATATTAATAAGTACTAGGAGGTTGACTCCATGGCTTGGAGGCTGGCCTCACATTCTGGGGAAAGGGCAACTCAGAGAAGGGATCACCAACTATAATTTAGTCGAAGGCCATATGGGGGAAGGGAGTTGCGGGCTGAATGAGGGCTAGAGACTGAGCACAGTGGCCACTCAACACCTTTATTGCAAACCACAACAGCTAATTAGAGAGAGAGAACAGAAGGGAATGCCCTGCCACAGTGACAGGGTGGGGTGGGGGGAGATGGGATTGGGGAGGATGGGAGGGATGCTGGGTTTACTGGTGGTGGAATATGGGCACTGGTGAAGGGATGGGTTCCCGAACTTTGTATGAGGGAAGCATAAGCACAAAAGTGTATAAATCTTTAAATGTGCCCTCAGGGTGATTCACGAATTAAAAATAAATTAATTAATTAAAAAAGATTTAGGGAATATTAATTATTAGAATTTTATACTCTTAGAAACTTCATTAATACAACCTCATTGGCAAAGAGAATAAAAACAGAAACAAATAACAGGGACTGTTTCATTATTATCATTTTATATACTGATCATTATGGCAATAAAATATACTATAGACTTTATTCAGTCAGTATTCAGCTCAGAAGAACATATGTGGTGCCAGAGTTTGTATCAAGGTGGCCTCCATGCAAGACAAGGACCTTAACCCTGGCCTATTTCTCTGCCCTCACTGTTTGGGGTTTTATTTTTCTCTTGGTGCTTTATGTATGAGATCACTCAGCAGTTGACCTGACTCACTTTGCTTAAAATGACACCATCAAGTTCCATCTAAACTGTAACAAAACGTGAGATTCATTTTTTTTAATTGTTGAGTGTACTGAATATATTCGGGTAGAGTACATAAATGCATATATGTTTAATGTAACTACCTATGCTCAATATAATATAAATGTATATTTTAAGTATAATGAAGAAAAATAAAATTTTACATTTTACTACAACTTGAATGGAACAAGAAGGTGTCATATGACATAAAATGAGTCAGGAGAAGAAGAGCTGTATTTGGCAAGTGAATCTATAAGGCTTAATCTTGAACTAGAGGAGAAGAGTGGCAAGAGAAGGCAGAGGTGTAGAACAGAGGTTAAGGAAAATGCCCTGCATGCGGTCAACACCAGTATGACCCCTGACACCACTTGATTCCCCAGTATTGCCAGGTACATCCCTGGAAGGCCCTGAGCAGCACCAAGTAAGTTTTTGGAGTTCCTGTGCATGACAGGGTGCCCCCCTCCCAAATACCCAGTACCACAGGGCTGATATAGCACCTTATCCTGGGACCCACACTTTGAACTTCAGCACGGTCGGCAGAGACTAAGATGAGGGGTTACCAAACATCTTAAGATCTTCCGTTAGGCTACAACAATCAATTCTCTACAACAAATTAAAGAAAGCCACAAAGTAGTGGGAAAATAATACATTTTATTTATTTATTTTATTTTTTTGATTGAATCACCCTGAGATAGTTACAAAGGTTTCAATGATTGAGCTTCAGTCATGCAATGATCAAACACCCATCCCTCCATAAGTGTATATTTTCCATCATCAATGTCTCCAGTATCTCTCCTCCCACCCCAACCCCACCGCACTTCCTGCCTCTATGCCAGGTACTTTCCTTCTTACTCTCCCCCAAAAAACAATCTGAAAGATCAATGAAACAAAGAACTGGTTCTTTGAGAAAGTAAACAACATTGATAAACCATTAGCAAGATTCACAAAGAAAGAAAGAAAACCCTAATAAACAGAATAGAAATTGGGGAGGGGGGGTGCTGGAGTGATAGCACAGCAGGTAGGGCATTTGTCTTGCATGCGGCCAACCTGGGTTCGATTCTCAGCATCCCATATGGTCCACCAGCACTGCCAGGAGTGCAGAGCCAGGAGTACCCCTGTGCAATGCCAAGTGTGACCCAAAAAGCAAAAAAAAAAAAAAAAGAAAGAAAGAAAGGAAAAAAGAAATCGAAAAGGGGACATCAAAACAGAAACTAGAGATATTCAAAGGATCATCAGAGATTCTATGAGAATCTCTATGCCACAAAAAAGAAAACCTTGAAGAAATGGATCAAGTTCTGGATTCCTATAGCCTTCCAGGCTGAACTAAGAAGATGTGGAATACCTGAACAGATCTATCACTATCAAGGAAATTTAAATGGTAATCAAAATCTCCCCCAAAACAAAAGCCCTTACTCAAATGGATTCAGTGTTGAATTCTTCCAAATATCTAAAGAGGACCTATTCCCAGTCCTTTTAAGCTTTTCCAAGAAATTGAAGAATCAGAAATACTTCCAAATAGTTTCTATAAGGTAAATATTGCCCTGCTACCAAAAGCAGACAGGGACACCACAAAGAAGGAGAATTATGTGTGGGCCAATGGCATAATGTATAACATATCTGACTACAGATCAGGAGGATTATAGGCCGATATCCCTGATGAACACAGATGCAAAGATCCTTAGCAAAATCCTAATAATATATTTTTATTTTAAGCCATATTATAATAAAAGAAAGTGTACTGGCTAGAGATGAGGTAAAAATGGAATGGAAGTAACAGTCCAGAGCAAGCCCATAGATCTATGGTAAAAGAAATTTTGAGAATGGTACCAAAACCAAGCGGGGGGAAAAATTAGTCTCTTGCTATCAGGTAAATAGTACAGGAAGGAACTAAGGTGTTTGTGTGAGTGCAATGCAGTTCTGATCTGATCCCTGCATATGGTCCTTGGAGCACCACCAAGAAAGCCCTGAGCACTACCCTAAAACCAAGAATGACTAAGTTAAACAAATAAAAGAAAGTAAAGGCAGTCTTTCCCACCTAATGATTCTGGGTTAACTAGATATCCACATACAAAAAACAAAAGTTCAGTCTTTACCTTGCATTACATAAAAATCAATCTTTTTACATGGTGTTCTAGATAAGCAGGTAAAAATTAAAACCTTCTTAGAAGAAAATACAAAGGTTAAACTGTACAGAAAAACTTTGCTTTTTGACATTGTGATAAACTTTTAGATAGAGATAACCCCAAATTAAATTGGATTAAAGCTTTCATTAGAAAAATAATTAGATTTAAAAGTGGGAAAGAAAAATTTCTAAATTATTTTGCATAGAAAGACTTAAGAAAGTTTAAATAAAATCTATAGTATGGCTGAAAATATTTTAAATATTATATCTTATATTTGATAAAATCCTGATTCTTATGACGTATGCATACTAATAAAATTAACAGCAACTTCAACAATGCAAACAATTCTATTAAAAATGTACAGCATTGGGCTGGAGACATAGAATAGGGGATAAACTTTTCATACAGATGAGTTCAGTTTCTTTTGAAAAACAATACGAACATTCCTAAAAACTCCTAGAAATTGAGCTCCCATTTCACCCAGCAATACCACTTCTAGGAATATGCCCTGAGGCACACAGCAGAAATGTCATCTGCACTTCTTTGTTGCAGTACTACTTACAATAGCCAGAATCTGGAAACAACTTAAGTGCCCAAGAATAGATGACTGGATAAAGAAAGCAGGGTACTCAACCTGTACCTGCGGTGCTAGTGCATCAGTATCCTGGTGGTACCTTCAGGCTTCCTGATACCCCCTAATTGCCATTGTGCCTTTGGCCAGACCCCAAAAACTTGGGACCAAATTTACCAAGAAATTAAATGGCCAAAAGCTAGGTATATGGGAGCCACACCCACAAACCACCTCTGGCTCAGCTATACAAGCTCAATGATTGGCCTTTTTTTCAGAAACCCATAGATAAATCTCGAAAGAGATCAAAAGCCACAGTTAAGCTCAGACCTGCTCATGGCTGAACAGACCATGAGTAAATCAGAAGAGGGTGGGTTGGCCTGGTGGCCCACCCAAGTAGAGCCCCCAGCAGCCACTTACTTCCACAATCCAAAATTGTTGCCAACACTCTGGCCTGACTCCACCATCTCAGGATGGGCCTCACCAAGATATAACCTGCTGAAAATTTTGGTATGCGTGTTTTGTGACTGGAATCTCTAGGTTTTCTCAGAGTTATGGTGGACTATCTCCCCAGTTCCCACTACACATGAAAGCACTGGCAGTCACCCCCCAAGAACCAACTCCAGTACCACCCTTTAAGCTCTACTAACTGGCCTTGCTTCAGAGACCCCTAATAAATCTCTTTTTTTTTTTCCCTAATAAATCTCGAAAGAGATCAAAAGCCACAGTTAAGCTCTGACCCATGCATGGCTGAACAGACTGGGGTGAATTGCAGGGGGGCGTGTTGGCCTGTGCCTGGCCATGCAGAGCCCCTGGCAGCCTCTTGTTTCCACAATCCAGAATTGATGCTATATCACCAGCATGACTCCACCTTGTAAGGATGGACCTCTGTCACTGCCATCCCTTGTTCATCATTTTGCTCAAGCGGGTACCAGTAATGTCTTCATTGTGAGACTTGTTACTGTTTTTGGCATATTGTGTATGCCACGGGTAGCTTGCCATGCTCTGCTGTTCGGGCAGGATACTCTCAGTAACTTGCTGGGCTCTCTGAGAGGGGTGGAGGAATCGAACCTGGGTCAGCTGCATGCAAGGCAAACGCCCTACCCTCTGTGCTATCACTCCAGCCCCAAAGACACATAGTAGGGTAGCAATAAAGATGAACCTCATCAAGATACAATCTGCTGAAAATTTTGTAATGTGGATTTTAGCGCACAAACAGCCCTGACCCAGAAACACAACGGCAAGTCCTGGAAGACACCACAGTGCCAGAGATCTCTTTGGGCCCCATACCGAGCCAATTTCACAGGGGCAACCCCCAGATAGAACAGGCGCAATCTCCCTGCCTACTCCAGATGGAATCCTGGTGACCAAAAGCTTCCACAAGCAAGGGCCCCGGTATATGGGCTCCAGGATTAAATTTCCAGGCCACATGGTGGGAGAGGACATGGGTTTTCCCTCACCAGGTCCCTCTGGCCCAGCAGACTGGCTGTAATGTGCACAATTAGCCTCCGGGAGCCATCTTAGTGTTCCAATAGCCCTGGCCCAGAGACTCTCAATTGAATCCCAAAATGGATTAGTGCCATACAGAGATGTCTGTGGAGCCCAAACATTTACAATGTAGAAATTTACATTTACAATCATGGCCATGTGAGCTCTCATGATATTCAAAATGAGCAATGAAAAATAAATTATCTATCATCTGCCCCTGGCAGGTAGGCTTGAATGGTGTTGGGAAAATTCAAGCAAAACATAATGCCCCAAGAGAGCCTCCCGCCTACTGACTGTGATCCTGAGGTCTCCTAACCCATTTTGGCACCAGAGCAGATTCTTGCAGCCATGCATTTTGACTGCGAACTGAACTACAACCTCGTGCAGCCCGGGGAGGGATTTTTTTCCCTCTCCACCCCATCTTTCTGAGCGAAAATGGCGGCAGCGGCAGCAGCCACGCGGTGAGAGCCACCCTCTAAGACCCCTCCACCAGGAGGTAGGACTTTCTTTAGTGACGTAGCCTGTAGGTGATCCTGGGAGGGGAGGTGTTCCCGGCGCGCCTTCCGCCCAGAGATGAACCAAGAGCCGCGGCACGAGAAGCAGAGCCTCCCGCCTACTGACTGTGATCCTGAGGTCTCCTAACCCATTTTGGCACCAGAGCAGATTCTTGCAGCCATCCATTTTGACTGCGAACTGAACTAAAATATTAGAAACCCAATAGCGGCCGCGCGGACTCAAAGTCTTCACCTTTACCAAGGAAGAGAATTTATTAGATGATGCTTATTCAGCAGGCCTGATTGTTGGGGAAAATTTCCAATCAACAATAGTGAGTTCTGTATGGAAATATGAAATGTACTCAATATATAGAGAGAATAATGGGAATATCATCAGCTACTTAGATGGGGGGTGGGGTGGGAGGGGGGTGTATTGGGGTTCTTGGTGGTGGAACGGGTGCACTGGTGAAGGGATGGTGGTTTAATCAGTATTTGACTGTGACTTAAAAAAAAACAAAACATAATGCCCCAAATTAGAGAGAGTATTGGGGAAATTATCTGCCATAGAGGCAAGGTGAGGACTGGGATGTGTATTGGGGGGATACTGGGGACATTGGTGGTGGAAAATGTGCACTGGTGGAGGGATGTCTCCATTCATCCTAGCCCTGAGATTTTAGAAGCCTCTCTTTACTCGTCCTTTCTAATGGTGCCTCATTGGAGGCTCTTTCAGAATCAGGGCAATGAGACCCATCATTGTTACTGGTTTTGGCATATTAATACGCCACAGGGAGCTTGTCAGGGTCTCCCATGTGGGCAGGAAACTCTCGGTAGCTTGTCAGGTTCTCTGAGAGGGATAACTAGCCTATAACATGTCCAAGTTTCCAGGAACTTGGTTTTATAGTCTCTGGATATTGGCCATTGATGGGATTACATGGCACTGGGGCAATTTCTGGGTGTGACCGCCTAGCTACTAAAAAATGGGGGATCAGGGCGGAAGAGGCCCAGTCTCGATCCAAGGAGGCTTGAAGATCTCAGGCCTGAGTCCCGTACACATGGGCTCCTCTGCCGGTTCCTTCATGCATGAGGCTTGTCTGAACGTGTGGAGAGAAGCCTTGAGCATGGCTGTGGCTGGGTTCCGGAGGTCTTCGGCTGCCAGGGCTCTGCTCGGGGTGAAGCTATAGTGCACAATAGTTAAAGCTTATTAGATTTACTGGAATTAAGGGTGACAACTGTTGGGGATTAAGGGTTAAGATTGATAAATGAGAACGAGAGGTTGGACAGGTTTATGGGACGTTTTAACCAAGAATTGAAAAGAGGCTGCATCAAGACAGAATTTAAGGTGTCCCATGTGGAAAGCCTAGGATTTACCACTAGACCCAATTCTCTAGCTCCTAGATTTTGATTTTAAAAATTTAACAGACTCTGGTAGTACTCAGTGGTGGTACCAAAAGTACTTTGGCTTTTTGATGGTAAGTGTGATGTGATAACATAGTTTGAAGAAGTGTAAAATTGCGCTCAAATCCTAAAATTGAGCACCTAAAATATTAAGTTGTATAAAGTCAATGTTGCTTCAATAAGTGATACAAAAAATTAAGGGCTGTTTTTAATAGCTTAAATAAGTTATAAAAATTAAAGGCTTATGTTTAGCCTCACAAAGTCTCAACATGTTTTTAAACATTTACGGATTAAATAATTTTTCCACTTATTAAATTATATTTTTATAATTTTAGCATCTGTGCTTACCAGTCTTTAGGGAAATGTTTCCTTCTTTAGCATATTTGAGATCATTTAATTCTCCTGAGAGAGTGGCATAGTATAAATTAGATTACAATTTTTCCTTTAATCTTAAAACTGAAAACCATACAATATGGTTTTTCATATTTTGAGGACTAAAACATCTTAAAATAAAGAACAAGTATAAACTATTCTATTTACATTTCCATTCTAAACATTTTTAAAGTACTTTTTGTCTATAATATAGGTATATACATATATATGTCATAACTGAATTAAATATAACAAATTGGAGAACATTTTCTGATTTTTAAAAATGAGAACTAAGTCTAGGTAAGTTTCTTATAATAAATTCTTTCATCTTTTATTAAGAGGGTATTTTAATAGAGCTAATGCAGTTTTGGTGAGAATCAAATTAAAACTTGAGGCCAAAGCAAAACAAAATGTTTTGTATAGGCAACCTGCAGAAACTCCTATTGTGTATTCATGTCAGAAAAAGAAACAGTAATTCATTTTCTGTTAATGACATTAAATTTTGGAAAACTTATTTTCTTTAAAAATTTAATACAAACTACTCAACTACATGAAGCAGAAATAAATTATTTATTATGTTTTGATTTCATAAGACATTATATGTGACATATTCTTTAGAAAGAAACATTAACGTTTTTAGAAAGCTATGCTGTAAAAACAAATATGAAGAAACCTATGATTTTTCTTCCAGGGAAACTGTTAATAGACATCTTTGAAAATGTGATCAGAAATTCAAAAGTATTGAATGTGCTGTTTATTCCGGATAATCATACACAATTGCATATGACTTTGGCATATATAGTGATTCTGAACACTTGAATTGTATTATTGGAACAATAACTAAGTACATAGCTAGGGAAAATATTTTATAATTTATTAAGTCAAGGAAATTCAAACATTTAATAAACATCTTACCAATTCTCACATACTAAAGTATTCTCTTATCTCTATCAATACTATAAATCAGTGAAACAATTGTAAAATCCCCCAGGATTATAAAAGAGGTTGGAAAAAATTGCTTTTTTAATCATGTGCATGGCAGTTTATTATGAAATTAAAAGAAAAATAATACTAAGTTGTTTGCAAATTTTTAAATTTACTTTTTCAAAAACAAGTAGTAAGTTAATTTATGGTAGAGAGTAAAAATATACTTTCCTTTTATATATTATGATAGTGTTTATACCTCATCATTATTGAGTAATATTTTTATGCTCTTATCTTCAATGAAACCACATTGTATTTGAAAAATATTACTAATAAGTATTAATTATATTTAAATGGACATAATAGAGAGTTTAGAAAATAAATTAGCTGCCAAGATCTAGAAAAGGAAAGAAAATACATAAGATGAATAAACAAAGGGAAATTATTTTAAAGTAATTTATAATTATTTGAAACCTTTCTACATTGTTCTAGTACCAAAACTGTAATATATTAAATATTACTTACCAAACATAATTATATGATAATATTCTTCTTAAATAAAACTTTGATGATAGAGTTTTGAGGTAATAAGTGTAAAGACATAGCTATGGCCTAGAAGGAAGTTTTAAAAAAATAGGAAAAACATGAGAAAATTATTCTAATCATATACTAGAATTATTCTGTGTGACTCAGAAGAGAGATCGAATATAGATAATGATGTTATCATAGCCAGGGGGAAAATCAAACAGATAAATGACAGTAGAAGAAATGTCTATGTAACATATTATATGTTAAAAAGATTGTTTCTACAAGCCTTCTCTGTCATGATAAATATGTAGTAAATCATTTGTATTACATTATAAATGTCATGTGAGAATATCCTTGTTTAGGAGAGAAAAGAAAATGAGAAGTAGTAAGAGTTGAAAGAAATTCACCCTTCCAGAAAAAGGAAACACAACTTGTCATCAAAATTTAAACTCTGAAAGTTTGAACCTTTGTGAAGTTATCATTCCTATTATATGCTTATGTGAGACATTTCTATATTATTTCAGTACCAAAATTGCAATATGCTATATATTACTATGCTGATATCAAATTCATTGTAAATTTAAAAAGTTAATAGTTCTCATGCAAAAGTCAAAGTCTACTGGGAAGATTAATAAACCCAAAGAAAGGCACTTATCAAAGAAGAATCTTGTTCTTTAGAAAAATGAAATGTCATGAATTCTCTTGAAGCCAAAGATTATTCTTAAGATTTGTTGATGTTCTATAGCTTTAAGACTTATTGCTAAGGAGATAGTTTATCCAGAGAAAAAGTGAGGAAGAGAAGTGTGTATAGAAATGTTTTGGGTGATGAGTTAACACTGAATCTATGGTGGTGATTTTGACTCTTAACATACATATATCAGCATGATGCTAATTGCCTGAAATTCTCTAACATTGTAGCACTGTTAGCACTGTCATCCCATTATTCATCGATTTGCTTGAGCAGGTACCAATAACGTCTCCATTGTGAGACCAGTTGTTACTGTTTTTTGGCATATTGAGTACCCCACAGGTAGCTTGCCAGGCTCTGCCGTGCAGGCAGGATATTCTCGGTAGCTTGCCGGGCTCTCTGAGAGGGATGGAGGAATCGAATCTGGGTCGACCACATGCAAGGCAAATGTCCTATCTGCTGTGCTATCACTCCAGTCAACAAATGAAAAATCAGTAAAAATAAATGAAGATCATGAATGATTATTTAATATAAAAGGGGTGGGAAGTAAGAATGGGTCACTAGAGAATGTAAAGGAATAAAGTAGGAATGAGGAGTTAGCTCGAACAGCTGGAGCTCACATGGTTCTTAAGTCCGTCCAGGGTGACCCTGATAGCCCCAGTATTGACTAACAGGTGGTACATCGCCAAGACAAAAAAGAGACCAGTGTTACTGGATAAATATTGCTGCCAAGGCTTCTCTAAATTTGTTGCAAACTAAGTAAGTAGAGAAACTATAAGTATAGAAGTGCTTTATTTTGTTATGCCTTCACTATATTACAATAAATTTGATATTCTTCAGAAATACCTCAATTTATAAAAACAAAGAGAGGAAAAAAGTGAGATTCCATTCTGTTGATGGAAGTGAGTAAAATTTGTCTGTGCACTAAAAGGTCCTTATTGCAGCGTGGCATAGGTAGCTCAGTGTTTGCAAGGACTTCAAAATAGTAGTTATATCACGAGCTTTTCCCCTTCCGATTCTTAAGTCTTTCTATTAATATTAATTGTTCTTTTAAATAGAAGTCAACTATGAGAAATCACACAACTGTGACCACATTTATTCTTCTTGGACTGACAAATGATCCACAATTACAGGTGGTAATTTTTATCCTTCTGTTCTTCACTTACCTTTTGAGTGTTAGTGGGAACTTAACAATCATCTCGCTCACCCTACTGGATTTACAGCTCAAGACACCGATGTATTTCTTTCTCCGAAATTTCTCATTTCTAGAAATCACATTCACAACTGTCTGTATCCCCAGGTTTCTTGTCAGTATGGCAACAGGTGATAGAACCATTTCTTATAACAGTTGTGTAACACAGTTGTTTTTCATTATTCTTTTGGGTGCAACTGAGTTTTTTCTTTTGGCTGCCATGTCCTATGACCGCTATGTGGCCATCTGCAAACCCCTTCATTACATGACCATCATGAATGATAGAGTCTGCATTATGTTGATTTTTGCTTGCTGGATATCTGGTTTCCTAATGATTTTTCCACCACTTACTTTAGGACTCAAGCTTGATTTCTGTGCAGCCAATGAGATAGATCATTTCTTCTGTGATGTTTCACCTATGTTGCAGCTTTCTTGTACAGACACAAAAACAATAGAATTGATGGCACTTATGTCAGCCATTTTGACACTCTTAGTTACTCTGGTGTTAGTGGTACTCTCCTACACAAGAATCATCAAAACCATTCTAAAGATACCTTCTACTCAACAGAGGAAGAAAGCCTTTTCTACATGTTCTTCTCACATGGTGGTTGTGTCCATTTCTTATGGCAGTTGCATCTTCATGTATGTGAAACCATCTGCCATTGAGAGGGTATCCTTAAATAAAGGGATAGCTCTGCTCATTACTTCTGTGGCTCCTATGTTGAATCCCTTTATCTATACACTGAGAAACAAACAAGTAAAAGATGCCTTTAAGAACATTATCAAAAAGATGGATGTCCTGTAAATGAAATGAACTTCTTAAATGACAATATTGGCTCATAGGTAAAATAAAACAAGAGTGGTAGGCTGTCACAGAAGAACTTTTCAGTGTTTCCATAGATGTATTATTTTATTTTTTTCTGCCCTCTTTAATCACCAGCATCTAAATAGCACTGTGTTTTTTTTCTCACACTGAGAACACATATGGAATATATGTCTTTATGTTAATGATTTTACCTTTCTGTTTCTTTGATTTGTTTTCCAAATGTTTTCAGATGAGTTCTAATTGTACTTATTTAGCCACATTCCTTGTCTTTGTTCTTGAATTCAGAGATGCATTTTTCCATATATTTCCATGTGAAGTTGGATCCCTATATAGGTCTGTTCACCTCTTCATCTTATTATTGGTTCAGTTAGAATTTGAAGCATAATTTATATTGGTAATTAATTGAAGCTTAATTGGGAAATAAATAAGCTTAATGTTATTAATATTTAAATTTAGTAACATTAAATTATAACAAAGACTTCAGTTGTGCATCAAGATACATCAACCACCAAATCTATTATTAGCTATGATCCAAATTTAATATTTTTCTTTTGTAACCAATTTCTAATCTGTACTGTAGTATTGATGCTTTCCCCCTCAAAAAGTCAACTGTTTTCCCCCTTATTCTGATAACCACTAATTTTATCACATAGTATTAAAATTTAGATTTGGAATGGAGAAATAATGAAGTAGTAAGGGTCTTACCTCGAACATATCCCACTAAGTTTGATTCTAGCACCTATTGTGGTTCCCAGAGCCCAGCCAGGAGGAAATCCCTGAGCTGAAAGCCAGGAATAATCCCTGTTTACTACCAGGGTTCCTGACTCTGCATTCAGGAATTATTCTGGGTGGGTTCCAGACCATATGGGATACTGAGGACTGAACCCAGGTCAGCTGTATGTAAGGCAAGTGCTCTAGCTTCGACACTATATCTCCAGCTTGAAATGCTATTTCTTAGTTACACATTTAATCATCATATTTTTACACAGATAAGAGTTACAGAATAATTTTAGAAAATATTTTAGAAAAATCCCAGACTGGTCAAGGCTTTTTTGCTCTTACATATTCAGATAGACCCTTTTGGCAATATTTATTGATTACCTTGTGATTACCTCTCCACATGTTTGGTCAAGCCTCACACATGAAGGAACCTGCAGAGGAGCCGGAACAGGCAAGCTACCGAGAGTAATACAGTGATGCCTTGTGATTGCCAAATTGTGAAATGCATGCTATTCTGTCTTCAAAATTGTATAAGACAACAAAGTCTGGTCCTTTAATATGCAAGCATCTTTATTCCTAATTATCAAAATAATGTGGAAATTATGAGTACCTGTCAGGAGACAAACAGCTATCTCTATGAAATGCTAATTCCTTAAAATAGAATCTAAAAAATGGCACACACGCTCAGGCCTTATGAAGTATTCTGGTATTTTTTTTAAATTAAAAGTTTTGAGTATTAAATAAGATAGAATGATTATCATGTGCAAGAAAATTTGGCATTCTTTTACATAAATTGTATTATATGTCACTGTGACCACCTAAAATTTTTTCAAGAAGAATCATTTGAAATTTTTAATCATATTTAATCATTATTATATTTCATTAATGAAAATTCATTAAGTTTGTATATATCTGTTGGCAATATTGTGGATAATTATTATTGTGGATAATTATTTATCCACAATATCTATTGTGGATAATGATTTACAGTATTATAATTTTTTTACTTTTGAAATTATTGCATGAATCATCCTAATAAATTTAGAAGAAATATAACTACAGTTAGATCTTAAATTTTCAAGTAGGCTGACACATAATTTTGCATTTGTGAAACATTAAATTTACATATCTTAAATCATTTAAGTAGAAGTATCGATAAATATCAGAAAAGGTTGAAATATACACTTGGGATAGGTCCCATGTTAGTTTGAGTTATTTTTCTAAAACTGTAACATTTTAAGAATATTTTATTTGGCAATATAAGTCATAACATAAAAGATGTATCTTTTATTTTTCCCTTTGTGACTACTATTTTTCACAGATCAACTTTGAAAAGCGTCATAACTTTGATTTATATGCACACAATTTTCTACATAATGGTTATCTTAGAAAAGTATTCACAAAATATCTGGCATCTGTCATTAAAAATAATTTCTTGGGGGCTGGAGAGACTTTGAGTATTAAGGGGCTTGCCTTGTTTGCAAATGACCCAGGCTCAATCCTTAGCACCTGAAATAATCTTTCAAATCTGTCAGGAGTGATCACTGAGAGCAGATTAGATGTAATATCTGAGCAAACCTGGTATGGCCAACACAAAATTAAAAAAATTTCTTACATTTTTGGAACACTTTTGCATAAATCCTGAATTTTGTCAAAGTCAGTTATTTGAATATTCTCTTTTATCTTTGTAAATTTGTTATTAAAATTTTCTATATATATGAACTTTAAGTCTATTGAATTCTTGTAAAAATCTGATGTATAAGAAAATCCATTGCTAATTTAATAAAGATAAAATATTGTAACATTCCTCTTTAATTTCATATCATTTTATGAAATAGTAGTTAAGATAACTTTATGAAATTATAAGTATATTTAAATAGTTTAAGCCTCCTAAAATTCATAGGCTTACTTCCCCCCTTTTATTTTTAGGTTGTGGATAATGAAAAATGCAAAAGGAAATCAATTATTGACCCAAACCTTGTGAAAATAATTTTTCACTTCAATTGAAATAAGTGAAAGTTTTGTAAACTTTTTTTGAGATAGCAGAAATAAGGTACATTTCATGAGACAATGGCTCAATAGTGAGATATTTGCATTCCTGTTTCTAATGAATGCAGCAAATTTACACCAAAATTTGAATGAATGTGCACAGACATTAACATGATACCCAGAGGACCAGAGCTTTTCTAACAAGGGATAGAAGACTAACAATACCAGGCTGATTAGAGAATAAGAGTTGCCCTTGTCACAGTAGATACAAGGGCCAGGCGGATTGCTGGAAGCCTGCTTCATGAGCAGAGGGGAGAAGGCAGATGGATAGAGAAGGGATCACTAAGAAAATGATGACTGGAGGAACCAATTGGGAAGGGAGATGCATGCCGAAAGTAGATAATGGACCAAACATGATGACCTCTCAGTGTCTGTGTTACAATCTATAATGCCCAAAAGTAGAGAGTATGGGGAATACTGTCTGCCATAGGGGCAGGGGGAGGGTGGGAAAGAGGAGTATACCCGGGATATTGGTGGTGGGGATTGTGCACTGGTGGAGGGATGGGTGTTTGATCATTGTGAGATTATAACCCAAACATGAAAGCTTGTAACTATCTCACGGTGATTCAATAAAATTAAAAAAAAAAAAAAGATTTGCCCTTGTCAAGAAAGAAACCCCAATGTGGAACAGTAAGTTGCAACCAAGAAGAGACTTCTAAAGATGCAGAACTTTGCCCTAGGGAGCAAGCAGAACTGTGCCCCAAACCTGACACCTTAATCCTGTAGTTATGTAGTTTTAGCATTGGAAGAGAAGGCAAGAAACTAAAGGGTATAAGCCAAGGCCAGATTTCCTGGATAATAACCTGGCAACTTTGCTGATTGCTGATCACCATGCTATGGATACCACATTGCATCTTAGTAACAGGAACTAAGGACCAAATGATGAGGATGCTACACTACTCCTAGCAAATAGCTGAGCAATCAAAGAGATGAGAGAGAATTAATTATCAGAAGTGCTTATTTCAGAAAGACAAACACTTCTAGTACACCCATCCCCCCGTCAGCTAACCTAGGACTGCTGACCAAAAAAAAAATTCTATATCTACAGACAGGAAAGGACTCTGTGGCCAACACAAAGCATTTATGAAGAAAGAGGCTCTTCCTGCTATACTTTCTTTTCAACAAAAGGTCAATCAGCTTCTGCTTCATATTTATTTCCTGGGTTAAATAACCCATTGGCAACAAGGCAACAATCTTCTCTTATACCACTTAGCATGAATTAGTTCTCCAGTTCCCTGTAGATGTGTATGACTGGGGCTCTCTGGTGACTGATGAGTATTGGCAACCTTGAGTACTCAAGTTTGAAACCTGGTTGCCACCAGGTCCTCTAAAATTTGGTGCATAGCTTCTCCTGGACACTTTTTTTCTGCGTAACTCTGAAGTCCACTTAAAGCTGCTTGAACTTGGTGCATAGGAATTTTCTAACTCAGTCATAGTCCAGAGTGAGTAAATTCATGGATGCCACCAGGGCAACATAATGACCAGATCCTCCCCAGACCTGTGAATCCTTCCAGATATATAGGAAGAAAATGTATTATTGGGGGAACTGACAAAGGGTAACAGATAGCCTAGTTACTATGATTGGTCATTTAAATCACATTTATGTGGGGCACAGCCAGTCAGATAACAGAAATTGCTAAGGACAGCTATAAGTAAAACATAAATGCCAAATGCTGAATTGATAACTTTCTCATAAAAAGACACTCACAGGGGCTGGAGAGATAGCACAGCGGGTAGGGCATTTGCCTTGCACATGGCTGACCTGGGTTTGATTCCCAGCATCCCATATGGTCCCCTGAGCACCTCCAGGGGTAATTCCTGAGTGCAGAGCCAGGAGTGGCCCCTGTGCATTGCCAGGTGTGGTGTGACCCCCCCCCCCCAAAAGAAAAAGCCAAAAAAAAAAGACACTCACAGACCAAAACAAAGAACAACAGGGCAGCTAGGACCAGGCACTGGCATAAAGCAGCAAAACACCAGTGGTGAGCAGTGGAGCACAGATCAGATGGCACGAGCAGACAGTGCAATAATAAATCGATTCAGAGGAAGTAGATGGTGAGGAATAAGGCAACAAAGACCTGGATGACAAGGAAAGTGACTGGGTGGTGTGATGAGAAGCAACTAGAACGAGTGGCATTTGAGGTTGCTGTCCTAGCCGTGGCAGTTCCTGTTTCAGTGGATGCTGTGGTCTGCAGAAGGGTACCTGCATGAGCTGCTAAATAAAGAGATGCTGTGAATAAAAGGGTTGTGATACCAAAGATAGATGGTGGTCTGTGTGCTATTGTCACCAAGGACACAGATATTAGCCTCAATGGACATATGCTATAACACACTTGCTGCCTGAATGAGAGGCAACTAAAGTCTCTAAGGTGAGCCAGAAACATATTTAGAGGTGGCAGACAACAAAGGAACAGTTCAAAGGTAGGTTAAGTAGAAGATTCTCTCCTGATGCTGTCTGGAGGCCCATAGGAATTGCCTCTGCATTGGTAGCCATTATTAAGTTTTTGCAGTCATTGCTCCAGTATCATGCCAACAACTGGTTGCAATAAGGTTAGCCAATTCACTCCAAAAATGTAGAATGAATTCAGTGCAGACTGCAGGGATAGAAAACATCCTCACTTTCATGCACTTCCTTCATGTATGTCTGCCTATCTTCATCAAGGTCCTTCTTCCCTTGTTACTGAAGTGAACCCGCCTAGAAAGTTATTTTTAGTTCTCTGGGAATAAAACTTAGCTATCACTCTGTTCAGTAGCAAAATAGGTCCAAGGTTTTTACAGATAGGGCAAGCACTCCAGAACTTAGAGCAAGCATTGGGTATAGCATCTTTTCGTTTTTAGCTACTCTGGATTGCTTCATGCCTTATGCTATTGTTCATTATGATGATTAAGATCCAGAGGTGTACACTCATAAGTTCTGTGTCTTACTCTTTTATGTTCTTATCCAGGAGACAATGATTCTCAATCCCACTCTTGTCCCTATAATTTGGTTCAAGAGTAGACCACCCTCAATTTCATCCTCATACACTCTAACTCCACCTTCATTCACACGGCAGCAATTTCAGGTTCCACTTCTCAGTGTATCCCCGGGGAACATTTACCCTATGCCTCACCTCTTAGTGTTTATTCAGAGGTGGATACTTTCTACTTGCCTTGAATTACACTCACTGGACATTAGTTTTGTTTACTTGCCTATGAATTCACTTACCACCTACTTGGCAATGGCTGAAAACCTCCTCCTTAGACTAGTGACACTAGTTCTCTACATCATTCCCTGGATAGAAACCTCACATTTGGTAGTGGATTTTTACTCCACCCCTGAATGTTGATTTCCAGACTAGCTGCTCCTATAGCCATTACCCTTGGGATCTATGGAGTTGTGACTTCTGCTTCCATCTTTATGTGTGGTGGCATGACTGCTCTCGGATAGTGGATAATAGCAAACCTCAGTACTAGGATCCCTCTTCTGCTGGTGAATTTGTATCAGCAAATGAAGCAGATATTAGCTTGTTGGATAATCATATTTTCTCAGAACTCCCTCAGGCAAACCATGGGTAGGAGAAGGCTTCCCTGGTCTCTTTCCTCTTATTATCTGGGGTCTCATAGGAATCTGATCTGACCCCTAGAGCACAGGGACAAATTATGCATAGTATTTATGCTATGAGGCTTGCATTCTTTGGCTACGTGTTTCAGATTTCATAATAGGTAGAACATCTTGACACTAGGATGACTTTTCTGCTTTGATTCTGCATCAGCAAATACAGAAATCAGCTTAGCAATACTCCACATTTACTAGAAGCTCCCACAAGAATTTATTTATTTATTTTAAATAATGTAGGAGTACTGCTATTTATTCAGCCATTGAGTAAGCTGATTGCATTGGGCATGAACTCCATATTACTTTTTTTTATTCTATTCTGAATGTTAACTTTATTTTATTTTATTCCTCCTACCCCCGTTTTGATTCACCATGAGATACAGCTACAAAGCTTTCATGTTTGAGCTTTAGTCATACAATCATCAAACACCTATCCCTTCACCAGTGCACACTTTCCACCACCAAAATCCCCCCACCCCATCATTCCAACCCTTCGCCTGCTTGTGTGGCAGACAATTCCCCCATACTCTCTCTTTACTTTGGTTACATTCAATATTTGACACCAATCTCACCGCCACTCAAATCTGCTGAAAAGTCAATGCTAGACAGTTTGTTTTGTACTGCTTCTTATGGATAGAATATAGTGTCCAGGAAATTCTGTGTCATTCTCTTCTGTGAGCTTTAGTTTATAGTCTCTGGGTCTTGGCCGTTGATGAGATTACATGGTGCCAGGGGCAGTTTGTGGGTGTGACTGCCAGGCTTCTGGAAAACTGGGAACCTGGGGGGAGGAGGCCCAGGCCCAATCCAAGTGGGCCTGGCGATCTCAGTCATGGGTTCCCACATATCCTGGGTTTTCCTGCCAGTTCACTCTCTGGTGAGGTTCATCTTGTTTTGGGTGAAGCTCGGCCAAATATGGGTATGGCGGTGGTTGGGTTCTGGAGGTTATTGGCTGCTGGGGCTCAGCTTGGGACAGGAAGGGAAAACTCAACCAGCCCCCCTTCGAGGTGCTCTGGTGAAGACAGCCTGGCCCAGGGTCAGGGCATTCTGTAACACTGTCTTCAGGAGCTTTAGTTTATAGTCTCTGGGCCTTGGCCATTGATGAGATTACATGGCACCAGGGACAGTTTGTCGTGTGACTGCCAAGCTACTGAAAAACTGGGGACCTGGGGAGAGGAGGCCCAGACCCCATCCAAGCAGGTTTGGATATCTCAGTCATGGATTCCCACACACCTCTGCACTACAGGCCCTAACTGCATCTTTTGATCTCTTTTGAGATTTATGGGTCTCTGAAATAAGGCCAGTAAATGAGCTTATATAGCTGAGCTGGAGGTGGTTTGTGGGTGTGTCTCTCACATACCTAACTTTTGGCCACTTAATTCTTGGTAACCTGGCCCCAACTTGTTGGGATCTGGCCAAAGGCACAGCAGCAATTTTGTGGTATCTGGAAGTCTGAAGACATCATCAAGCTTCTGATGCACTTGCCCCACAGGTACAGTGTTGGGGCTGGACTGAGCTACCAGGATGAGCCCATTGGTTTGGAACATCAGAAGGCTGAACATCTTCTCTTGGCTGCCTTAGTAAATAATTTCCTAAATTATACCAAAATTGTCAGTCTTCCTTTTCTCACAGATCCCTGGTTCTATTTAGCCTGTTTGTTGTCAGTATGCAGATCGTAGGTACTTAACCTGTTATCAGTATGCAGATATTAGGTTCTTAGCTTGTTTGTTGTCAGTATGCAGATCCTACATTGTTTGTTTTCCCATATATAGAAGAACTTTGCATGACCTTCCCAGAACTCCTTTGTTGATGACCTTACTGTATTGAGTCCTATGAATTATAGAATGGTAATAAAAGGAGACTTCAGGCAAACAGCTTTTATGAAGCCAACATTAGCATATTACTGAAAGCAGGCAGGAGATGTTTACATAAAAGAAAAAAATGTATCCCTGATGAATATTGGTATATGTACTCAAAAAATGTTAGTGAATAGATTCCAACAACACATCAAAAGGATCATGCATCATGATCAAGTAAGATTCATACCAGGGATGCTAGATGTAATGTACAATATCAACACAAAGAAGGATTAAAAATCATATAATTGTATACCATTGACAGAGAGATTTTTAAACAAAACTCAGTGTTTATTTATGATAAAAATCCTCAAGGAAATTTTGATATATGAAACATTACTCTAGATAGTAATGGTTATTTACAATAGATCTACAGTTAACATGATATTTAAAGGTCAGAAAGTGGAAGTCTTCCTTCTAAGATCAGGTGTAAGACAAGGAAGACCATATTTATCAACACTATTTAATGTAACCTTAGAAGTATTAGAAATCCACATCCCAGCAATTATATAAGTAAAGTAAATAAAAGTGACTCAAACTGGAAAAGGGTAAGTCAAATTATCACTATTTGTGTATGGAATGTTAATATGTATAAAATGCAAAAAAATCCCACTAAAAAGTCTTAGAAACAATAAACCAGTACAGTAAGGCAGTGGATAACAAAATCAATATGCAAACATTTGCTTTTTTCTGTTATGTAAACAATGAACTACAACAGAAGAGATCAAAAAGTTTGCTCCAGGCTGGAGCAATAGTACAGTAGGTAAGGCACTTGCCTTTCTTGCAACTGAATAGGGTTTGATCCCAGAAACTCATAAAGTCAATTGAATCCTACTGATGTAGGCAGGAAGATAGGGAAAGGCCCTGGGCAATGAAACTTAGATTAACAAAGTCTCTGGGAAGGAGAATCCTGAGACTGACTCACCCTGTGGATATAGAAAACAAACCTGATAAGACCTTCAGCAGACCCTGAGGAGGTTGGAGCCCTCCCCATGACCAAATTCCCTTGACTTCTCCCTTAATCTGATTAAAATGTGATCCAGCCTAAAGAAGACCATCGCCACTCCTAACCTCCCTGGTAACCTCCTTAGCAATGGACTTTTACCAGGGAAGAAACCCCGAGTCGGGGCAGGTTGAAGAAACCCTATAAACGACACCTTAAACAAAGGAAGCACTCGCATATGCTGCCTGAGACCATGTACTGTGTGTGCCCACGTGGCCAAGCACATGAAGTATCCAAGCACATGTGTCACCCGCATCTCCCCTCTTGAGAGGTGTACTTTTATACTTTGATGTGTAGTACTAGGATGTGTGGAGGGACTCTCTCCATCCTCGGAGAAGTTCGTGTTCTCTCTTGAGCGTGTTACTCCTACTATTCTTTCTCCCACTTATCCCTTCCTCCTTCCCTCAAAAACCCTCTGAATAAAATCTGTTTACTTCAGTGATTGTCTACTCCTGAAATTCTTTTCCGAGAGCGAGACAAGAACCCAGTAACCCTGGGTCCCGGGTGGTAGAGGCGGTTGGGGAGAAAGTGACCGTCTTTCTCCTCCCCGCTTCATGTAAGTCACCCGTGGGGCCCACCGACATCACTACCAGTAGTGACTCCTGAGAGAAGAACCAGGAGAAAACTCTGAGCACTGCTGCAAGTGGCCCCCAAGTCAAACTCAATCAAACAAAGAAAAAAATCATATCCCATCAAGAAAGAAGAAATAAATAGTCTCTTCCATGAAAAGGACATACAGATGGCCAATAAGTATATGACAAAAGTGCTCATTATCTCATATTAGGGAAACATAAATCAAAATGACAGTTACCTCATACCAGTAAAGATAAAACATATCAAAAGACTTAAAATTAACAAATGTTGGTAGGTATGTGTTTAAAACTGGAACCATCATTCACTATTGATTAGAATGTCATCACCTGGTTCAGTCTCTGTTGGAAACAACATGGATATTAATCAGTAAAGTAACAATGGAGTTTCCATTTGGCCCATGTACCTCTCTCCTACATCATCTACCCCCCAAACACAAAAGTAATAATATGAAAAGATGTACACACACTGATGTCCATTGCAGCATTTAGTATAATAACTAGGGTATGGGACTAGCATAAATGCCAATACCAGATGAATGAATAAAATAGTTGTGGTATATTTACACAGTAGAATACTATGCACCCACTATAAAAACATAAGGTCTATAGTTTACAGCAAATGAAAGGAACTGGGGGGTATCATGCTAAATAAAATAAGCCAGAGACAGACAAATACAAGATGATCTCCCTTATCTTTGATACATAGAGAAACAAATCAGTTCTATAGACAATATAAATAAATAACAAATCTTGGATAATGGAATACAGACATGGAACTGCCAGGTTTATGGGTAGAAGGTGAGAGGAACAAAAAATTTCTGGGAAGTAACATAAGAAAGTAAATGGAGGATCTTGAGCACAAGGATGGTGCTAAGGGAGGTAAAAGTGTGCACTAAAATTAAGGACCTCAATAGTGGTGGCCAAGTCAGCAATGATGGGGATGATGTGAACCAGGCTGAAAAGGACTGAACGAGCAAGGATTGAAACAGCTGGGAAAGTGGTTAAACAGCAAAAGCATCAGAAAGAGAGAGACAGACATAGAAAGATTGCACTCATCTGTGGAATATAGAATAACAGAGTAGGAGACTAACACCCAAGAATAGTAGAAATAAGTACCAGGAGGTTGACTCCATGGCTTGGAAGCTGGCCTCACATTCTGGGAAAACGGCAGCTCAGATAGAGAAGGGAACACCAAGTAAAATGTGGTTGGAGGCCATGCCTGAGAAGGGTGAAGCGTGCTGAATGTAGACTAGAGACTGAATACAATGGCCACTCAACACCTTTATTGCAAATCACAACACCTAATTAGAGAGAGAGAACAAAAGGGAAGACCCAAGACTCTGCCACAGTGGCGGGGGGGGGGGGGGGGGGGGGTTGGGGGGAGGGGGGTGGTCAGGGGGAGATGGGATTGGGGGGTGTGGGAGGGATGCTGGGTTTATTGGTGGTGGAGAATGGTCACTGGTGAAGGGATGAGTTCTCGAACTTTGTATGAAGGAAACATGAGCACAAAAATGTATAAATCTGTAACTGTACCCCCACTGTGACTCACTAATAAATAAATTAAAAATTAAAAAAAAAACACAGCAAAAGCAGTGAGGAGGCAAGATAATTGGTGTCACTATCACAGAAATGGTAGTTTTTGTCTCTATTGCTTCTGAAGTCTGCAAAGTGTAGTTGCTTATGTAGCACTGTAGCACTGTCATCCCATTGTTCATGGATTTGCTCTAGGGGGCACCAGTAACGTCTCCATTGTGAGACTTGTTACTGTTTTTGGTATATTGAATACACCACGGGTAGCTTGCCAGGCTCTGCCATGCGGGTGGGATACTCTCAGTAGCTTGCCGGGCTCTCCGAGAGGGATGGAGGAATTGAATCCGGGTGCAAGGCAAACTCCCTACCCGCTGTGCTATGGCTCCAGTCCAGCTGCTTATGTATTAAATAAAAATCTGTTAAGGAACTATAGAGTCAAAGACTTCTGGCAGTTTGCCTGCTAATCTGATGCACAGTACTCAAGGATTCAGAAGTTAGCCAGTATCCACTGTAACCAGGGGAACCCATTCACATTGATGAGCTTAGACATCATCCTGGGAAAAACTTTTAATCCATAATAGCTAAGCAGCCAACCAGAAGAAAAAATCAAAGCAATAGTTTAAATAAAACTATTTAATAAAACTATCATAATAAAAATGATATCAATAGAAGATAACTGAAAAAAAGGTAGAAAAATATGAGAAGGATAAAAACTGAATCATAATGCTAAAGAATGCAACAGATAAACTAAAATCTACAATAAAGGAGATAAGCCACAAATGAATGAAGCTGAAAAGTGAATGAGTGAAGTTAAGGTTAGCTGAACCCATGAAAAAACTAGCAAAGAGAAGACAAAATTAAAAATGTGAAGATGGCATATGAGATTTGTGAGATACTATCAATAGGAACAACATTGACATCAAAGTGATTCTATAAGAAGAAAGAGAAAGGGGAAGAATTCTTATCTGATGAGATAATGATCAATAGTCAATAACTTTGCCAAGCTGAGAAAGGAGTTTGAGACAATATGGAGAAGGCTCAAAGAGTTCAAAACAAACAAACAAATCCAACTAAAATATGAACATAGCATACATTATAATTGATGTGGCAAAAATCCAAAATAAACAGGACTTTTTAATCATCATGATAAAGGCAATAAGTCACTTATAATGAAATCTCCATAATACTATTGGGAGATTTTTTTCAGAAGTTTCATTGGCAACTATAAGACACAAATGTGATGATCTATACAAAGTGCGGAATGGAAAAGACAACCAAACTTATTCTACCAAGCTAGATAATAACTCATATTTGAAGGAATTAAGTGATATCAGTTGAATAGCAGTTAAAGACATTGATACCCCATAGATTAGCCCTCTAAAAAACACTGAAGGGACTTCTATAACAGAAAAGGAAATCCCACTGGAAGTACAAGATACCTAAAAAACATAAAATTTGTGGGAGGGAGAAAGGAATCTCTCATTTTCAAGTTTACTCATCCTTTTTTTTTAGTGGTTTCACTATATATTTTTTCTTTCCCTTTATTTTTTTTTATTAGTGAATCACTGTGGGGAGCTGTTACAGACTAACAAACTTTCGTGCTCGCATTTCAGTCATACAATGATCGAGTATTTATTCCTCCACCAGTGCCCATTTTCCACCACCAATGGTCCCAGCATCCTTCCCACCACTCCCACCCCATTCCCCCACTCCCACTTCACCCCACTTCTGTGGCAGGGCATTCCCTTTTGCGCGCTCTCTCTCTTTTTGGGTGTTGTGGTTTGCAGTAGAGGTATTAAGTGGCCATCATGTTCAGTCTATATTCTACCTTTTCAGACCACGATGCACTAAAGATAAAAGTCAACCACACACAGACTGCTGGTGGGAATACAGAATGGCTCAGCCCTTTCAGAAAATAGTATGGACACTTCTCAAAAAATTAGAAATTGAGCTCTCATTGGACCCAGCAATACCACTTCTGGGAATATATCCCGGAGATGCAAAAAAGTTTACTCATTCTTTACTTTTTTCACTATTCAGATAATTTTAAGCTTCAGATATTTTTATTTTCAGTTGCATTTAACAACAGGCTTTATTGGCTGAGACTTTTGAACCCCTGCACCCCCCAGTACTATAGGGGAGGTCCAAAAACAAAGAGCCAAACAAACAAACTCAATGCAAAATCTATCTTGGGTAGCAGAACTCATTTCTGTTTACTTCTTTTATCATTCATTTGAAAACTGGGTCTTTGTGTTACTTATCAAAGTGTCATTGGATTGTCACAGATGTCTCATTAAATTAGGACCTATTCCTGTTGCTAAGATAAGACTAACATCTTTCATACCCACTTCTGGCTGTTGAGGTCTGTCTATTTACGGTTATATATTTCTTCATCTGCCCAGGTATTGTCCCGTTCACTAACGTCAAATATTTTGTTAGCCCAAGTTTTGGCACATAATTAATGGCTTTGGGAGACTGTAAACTTTACCAGCCTCAGAAAGAATACAGGAATTTGTAGGGATTATTTAAAATGTAGGACGTGATACATAGTGTATCTCATGGTGATTCAATGGAAGGAAGGAAGGAAGGAAGGAAGGAAGGAAGGAAGGAAGGAAGGAAGGAAGGAAGGAAGGAAGGAAGGAAGGAAGGAAGGAAGGGAGGGAGGGAGGGAGGGAGGGAGGGAGGGAGAAAGGAAGCGAGGAAGGGAGGGAGAAAGGAAGTGAGGAAGGAAGTAAAGAGAAAGAAAAGAAAGGAAAGAAGAAAGAGGAAAGAAGAAAGAAATGGAAGAAAGAAAGAAGAAAAGAAAGAAAGAAAGAAAGAAAGAAAGAAAGAAAGAAAGAAAGAAAGAAAGAAAGAAAGAAAGAAAGGAAGGAAGGAAGGAAGGAAGGAAGGAAGGAAGGAAGGAAGAAAGGAAGGAGTTAATTTTAGGTCATCATATAAATAATAACTAACAAATAATAACATATTAAGATTGGTGTAAGATGGGTGTATGTTTCCTCTCCAGTCAGATGTTGAAACCCTTGACACTCAAAGTGACAGGTTTTATAGATGGGAGTTTGTGGGGATGTTAATATGATTTTGAAACAGTCATGAGGGTGGATCCTACACAACGGGTCATCAGACATGGCAACCAGGACTGTAACTCCAAGTAAGAGATTAAAAAACAATTGAGTTGCACAATTATTGTATGAGATCATTTTATCTTTATTTACAGTGGTTATCAGGAATATTAGGATATATACTGCTATAAATATTGATTCTAAAAATACAAAGTTATGGAGAAATAAGTATATAGTCTTGAGGTAAGGATCCAACCAGATGAAAGGATAATGATCAAATTCCCTATCAGGATCAGTGTATGAAGAAGAAACAGAAACTGGAATATCACAATTTGCAGTTGTGGATCATCTGTTAACCATGAAAGAATGAAATATAAATCATGGATTGGTTCTTCTTTTCTTTCTGTGAGCCTAAAAATATCTATGTAAAAGAAGAAGACAAATTTTACATCATATAAATGAACTTAGCATAATCTAAAGCAATATTAATCATCTTTATTCTTTTGTGTTTTATTATGGACATCACTATTCTATCTATTAATCTTTTCTTATTTAGTAAAAATTAACTATTTTGCAAAATAATTATGTGGTAGCTTTTATGTTATGTATTTATTTATTTTTAATTTTTTAATTTTATAAAGTAGTTCACAATATTTGACTACATTTAATATTTGAACACCAATCTCACCACCATTACACCTTCCCACCACCATATTTTGGATGTTTCCATCCAGATCCCCAATCCCTGCCCCAAAGCAGAACCGAGATCACATATTTTGTGTTGTTTGTTATGAAAAAGCACTGAAAATGCTACAAAAAAATTTCCTTAGAGGAAAGAGTGTGAAGATTGTTGTATTTCACTCAGAGGCCATTAAGCCCTTCTATAAGAGATCACTAACATGTTGTTTAAGCCTTGTGTGCATATATGTATTATGTAAAAAATATTTCCATGTAAGATTGGTTGCTTCTTACTTTAAGCTCCGTCTTGTGTGGTGCTCTACTCTTGGAGTATGAGTGTTATAAGGTATGAGATGTTGCACAGTCCAGGCGTAGGTTTACTTGTGGATGAGGTTTAGCCTGAGATTGTGGAGAGTGGCCGTGAGTATGGCAGCTCTTGAGTTCTGGAGGTTTTCGGATGCTGGGGCTGGGTCCCTTGGGGCGGGATAGATCTCACGCGCCCCCTGTAGGCTGCCCCAAATGAAAAGGCCTGGCACAAGGTCCAGCAGCCTGGTTATCGTGTGCGTCGTGTTAATCTCCCTTCTAGGAGAGAAGGACATGCAACTCTGGATCGTGGCCGATGACCACTTTTATGTTTTTAATGGTAACAAACTTGCAGTCTCCATCTGTAAAATAAATGATCACAAGCATTTCTTATAAAATATTTTAATGTTCTCATTTCAACTTGTGTTTTATAACTTTTAAGAGTGTGTCCTAGGAATTATTTATACAAAATAGGCTAGACCACTCAGCATTCCCACCACCAGTGAATGAGAATCCCTTTTTCCCCTGCATACACACCAGTACTGGTTATTCTTATTCTTTTGAGGTGTGACAATCTTTATGGTGTGAGATGATTATCTCATTATTGTTTTGATCTTCATCTCCCTGATGGTTAGTGATGAAGAGTATTTTTTCGAGTGCCTTTTTGCCACTTGTATTTCTTCTTTGATAAAGTTTCTGTTCATTTCTTCTCCCCATTTTTGATGGGGTTGGGTTTTTTATTCCTTATAAAGTTCTACCAATACCTTATATGTATCACTTCACTTATCTGATTGGTATTAGGTATATATTTTTCCCATTTGTGGACTCTCTCTGCACCTTGGTCACTTTCTTTTGAGGTGCAGAAGCTTCTTAGCTTAATATAGTCCCATTTGTTCATCTCTGCTTTCACTTGTTTGGTCAGTGGTATTTCATCTTTAAAGATGCCTTTAGCTTCAGTGTCATAGAGGGTTCTACTTATGTTTCCCTCCATGTACCTTATGGATTCAGGTCTGATATTAAGGTCCTTAATCCATTTTGATTTGACTTTTGTCCCTGGTGTTAGACAGTGTCTGAGTTCTCTTTTTGCATGTAGCTGCCCAGTTTTCCCAGCACCACTTGTTGAACAGGATTTTCTCACTCCATTTCACATTTCTTGCTCCTTTGTCAAAGATTAAATGATCATATATTTGAAGGTCTGTATCAGGATATTCAACTCCATTACATTGGTCTGCATGTCTGTCTCTATTCCAATACCATGCTTGTGAAATGTAATTTTATTGTCTTACCACACAATCCAGGGACATATGGAAATACAACAAAAGGGAAAAAAGAGAAATTCTTTTTCAGTGATCAGAATTTCAAAGTGCTAATTATCACCAATGACAGTGGCGACCTACTTTAAATAAAATGAAAAATGTAGAAGCCCTGAGAATTATCACCAGTGATTATAAAAAATCAACAAAATATTTAAGAGAGTTATTAATAGTTCACTTTTCTGGAGCAACACTGAAAAATCTCAAGATGAGTTCAGCAGTACACTTTAACAATTTGCTTCAAGATCATGGTAGAAGTAATTTTAAACTTATTAGAAACCATTTCAGATTTTGGCACCAAGTGCACACATATATGCACACACCAATTTTTATAGTTATATATTAGTTACTAAGTATAATTTATCTTTGGACTGTAAAGGAGAAGTTCAGAATTTTTTAATGGATTTTTTTCAAGTTAACTATATTTTATCTTTTTATCTTAAATTTTTGTTAGTGACAATTCTTTCTCTATCATATGTTAATTTAATATGTTGTAATAGGTGCTGGATAAATAATACAGAGACTAAGAATTTGTGTTATATGCAAGTAAAGTTTGTTTGATCCCCAGCACGGTATGGTTTCCTAAACACCACTTGGGTAACCCAAAATAATGCCCAATGTGGTCCAAAGCTCATCTTCTAGAAAAAAAAATAAGTTAACTAAAAATAAGTGAATGAAAGGTCGCTGTACAGAAAGTTACCTCCAAAACATAGAATCATGCATGCTTCATATGTAGGAGGCAGAAATTTAATTTTTGGCTCCAATATAGTGTTCCTTAGCAATGGTTGGGCATAGCACCTGATTACACTGGTTGTGGAAAACCAAATAAAAATAAAATATTGTGAGTATATATGTGTGTGTGCATATATATACATATATGTATACATATATATTTACATGTATGTATCTGAGTGAACTAAAAGGCAAGTGAGCCTTATAATTTTTAGTTTGATAAAGAGACATGAATTATAAACTGTGTAAACACACAAAAAAAGGGCAGCAGCCCTTTATCTCTCTCCTGCTGCCCTAGTTAGGTAGTCTCATGCCGCTTTCCCCACTCCAGGGAGGTCGATGACGATGGGCAGGTGAAGGAAGGAATGAGGGCCAATCTGGTTGGTCTCAGTTGCAGTTTATTTCATTCCCATCTCCATCCTCCTCTGATTCTCCTCCTGCTTCTTCCTCCCCCATGCTACTTCATTCTCCTTCTCACTCTGGATCTGGATCTTGATCCGGAACCCCCAGCCCACTCTTACAGCCTAGTTAATCCCCAAGCATGAGAGGTTGGGGTTTACACATAGGTGTGGTCACAATCAATAGGGTTACAGTTCTTTCCCTCAGGGCATGTTGCTTCTAGGACAGATTCTCATACAGCAAGATGACCTGCCGAAGGGCGAAATACCATCTAGAGGTGTGTTTCTCCTTTCCTTAGTCCAACAAGTATACATTCATAACATTAGTCATTTTGTATGGACACAATAAGAGATACATTAAACTTATAGAATTGCTCTCCTGGAGCCATCTAGACCTCAGACTACAGTGCTCACACCAGATTAGTCTTTCCTATCCCTATCAGGGTCCTTATCTCATCATTACTTTTAGATCATGACAGCATTGTCCATGACCAAGCTCTTAACTTATAGTTAAGAATCGTGGCACTTTGGCGTGGCCCATTTTGATGTCAGGGTAGCTCACAGCTTGACCTGGGTCCTTTCAATCCCTCTTTGGGACCCTGCATTTGAGGTGCTAGGAACTAAGGGCAACTGAGGCTTAAGTTGGGAAAGCAGATAGCCAGGAATGAATAATATTCAAAGCCAATTAAATCCCAAGTTACAAAGTATAATATTAACTGTCTTCCTGTGTCTATACAAAAAAGGACATTGTTTTAAAGTAAACTATTCAAAAGACAAAAGGAGAAGAGAAAGGCAATATTTCACTCATACATACAAAAATCATAGATTTCTGAGGAATCTGACCTTACAAGTTAACGGAGTCTGTTTAGGGGGGGAAAGGTGATAGACTGGTTGGGGAAGGAAGCATAGAGAAGTGGTTACAGAAAAACAAAGGAATGGGAGTGACTCAGGAGCACTTTGATGGGTGTGCCCGATAATCCTACAATAAACTTTTTCATCATTAGGTTTTTGACATACATTCTTCCATCTCCAGCCTCACCAGCTTCCCTTCACCAGTGCTCATAGATTTCCACTCCAACTCCCCCACCAACCCAACACCATTCTGGCATCTTGACAGGCACCTTTTAAATCCAGTTATTAAAATTCCACTGTTGTTGACTCTGTGATTAAAATATTTAACTCTATCCTTCCTTGACATTTACCATGTATTTGAGTCCCCTTGGCCCCTGCCCTGAAAAATATCTTGCTTTGATAAATAAACCCTATATCTGGTAGGTATTTAACTGATAAAATCTCTCTGTAACATTATGATTTCTATACTGGAGCTAAATTTTATAAATTAATAAGTAATAAAGATAAGACACTTTCGTTATATGGTATTTATTGTCTATGATGACATTTTGGTCAGCATACTTTTCAAATTGAGATATAGAATGTATACATTTGACTAAATATATTTATCACAATAAACTTTTCTATTTAAAAAAATTTAATTTCTTACTGTTTTCACCGGGGTCCCTCAGAGGAGGTGGGTTGAGTTTCCATCCCAACCCCGAGCAGAGTTCCTGCAGCTAAAGACCTCTGGAACCCAGCCACAGCCATGCTCAAAGACCCTTTTCACACAACTTCACACATTCGGTTGAGCCTCATGCATGAAGGAACCGGCAGAGGAACCCAGGTGTGTGGGACCTGGGGCTGAGATCTCCAAGTCTGCTCAGATCAGGACTGGGCCTCTTCCTCCCAGATGCCCCATTTCCTAGTAGCTAGGCGGTCACACCCAGGGACTGCCCCCCCCCCCACCCCATATAATCCCATCAACGGCCAACATCCAGACTATAAAATCAATCTCCCGGAAGCGACACTTTACAGCCTAGTTCTCCCTCTCAAGAACCTGGCAAGTTACTGAGAGTTTACTGCCCGCATGGGAGAGCCTGGCAACCCCCCAATGACATATTCATAAGCCAGTAACAATGCTGAGTCTCATTCCCCCTGACCCTGAAAGAGCTCCCAATGAGGCACCATTGGGAAGGATGAGTGAAAGAGAGGCTTCTAAAATCTCAGGGCTAGGACGAGAAAATTGATGATTAACAGGATGATGATGATGATTTTTTTACAGGCTATTAAGTCTGAAATCACCTCTAATCATCTCTATATTCATGATAATGAAAACATTCATCATGATTAAAAGTTTCTTAACACAATATTGCAAATTACTGTTAGAATCCCTCAGGAACCACTTACATTGCTTCTATAACTATGGATTAACTGAAACAGAAAACTTTATATGAATGGAACAATGTAGCATTCCTTTTAGCTAAAATTGTTATTGCAATTCATCAATAGTATTACTGATATTGATGGATTCTTAGTTCTGGTTTAAATGAGGATTTTATTTATTTTTTATTTTTTTTGCTTTTTGGGTCACACCCAGCGATGCTCAGGGGTTTCTCCTGGTTTTGCACTCAGGAATTACTCCTGGCAGTGCTTGGGGGACCATATGGGATGCCGGGGATCGAACCCGGGTCGGCCGCGTGCAAGGCAAACGCCCTACCCGCTGTGCTATCGCTCCGGCCCCGAGGATTTTATGTTTTTATACCACAATTCATTTATTTTTCGAAGAAGCATAGTTGTGTGCAAGTTGTTCTTGACTAAAAAATAAACCTACTGTGAACTTTTGACTACAACTTAATGTGTGGTCATACACTTTTCATCTTAGTAAATAGTAAATAGTGGTTGTAGTATATGGTATGTTTGTAGATGACTATGTCCATTAAAATATTATTCTATACATTAAGAATATTCCGAGTTTTCTAAAATTGTGTATAATATTACATCTCAAACATTTTATTAGAGTTTCAGTTCAAAATAACAATGTATTTTGCTAATATTTTTTCAGGATGATAATTTATTTTTAAATCCCTAATTGGTGCATTGGGATTTTAATTTTAATCATCTGAATCTGATAATGAGCATTTTTTGTATTTACCACAGTTGTATGTGTTTTAAAACATATTTCTCATACTTTTAACTGTTCAGATTTTTATTATTAATGTTAAATTTAAAGTTTAAAAGAATATTCTAAAATTTTAAAAAATATTCTAAACATAATAGTTTCATTTACATTTTATTATTAATTAAAAATTATTTAAATTTACACTTAATGTTTAAAATTTAAATTATATGAATTTTAATTAAAAATTTAATTAAAATAAAACATTTAAATTTTATTACAATTTATATTGCTAATGTTGAATTAAAGTTTTAAAAAATATTCTAAATATCCTATTTTTATTGATGCCCAACAAGTTGTTGCTCTCAGGCCACACAATATGAGAATAGAATTCAAGACCTTGGGTACATAGCTATATAGTACAGTAGGTAGGGCATTTACCTTGCATGTGGCTGAGCAGGATTCAATTCCTGGCACCTGTTGATGTCTCCTGTGTTATATTAGATGTTATTCCCTGAGTATAGAGCCAGAAGTCATCTCTAAGAACCTCCAGGTGTGGCCACAAAAACAAGGGGGAAAAAAAGAATAAAGGCCATTCTATTTAGAAGATACATAATCTATAATTGAACTAACTCTAAACTCCTTTTTTTTGTAGTAATTGGTTTGATGATATTGAACCAGCCAACAGTGCCTAGAGTTGCCTTTTTTAAAAAAAAATCATCAAAAGGACATTGCTTTGAGGAGGAAAATATCTTGAGCTAGACCTGTAATGACTAAAATGAAAAGAAGGTAAATGCTAGTTTTATGTCTAATTAACTAACACATTAAATACAACAAGTTGCACTTATACAAGTCATTATTTAATAAAAACATAGTTTCTAAACATACAATAAGGAGATACTATTTAAAACCCAAATAACAGATTTGAAAGTCAGTTGCTCTATGAAGCAGGGTGAAATACTTTTTACTAAGAAGAATAAAATTGAAATGTAGAACTGAGCAAACGACTAGAAGAGAATCTCCTATTATGTAATGAGGTAGAGAAACAAGCATTATTAGAAAAAAAAAATCCTGAAACAGTTTGCAGTATTCTTTAAAGTTGTTTTTTAGAAAAATACATTTTTTGCAACATATCCCAGAAGACTTGTTTCACCTGCTGGTTCCTTAGGGTATAAATGAAGGGATTTAATAAAGGAGTAATTGAAGTATAGAGCAAAGCTACACCTTTGGATACTGACACTCTTTCTTTTGCAGTTGGTTTTATATACATAAAGATGCAGCTACCATAAGTGATGGAGACAACAATCATGTGGGAAGTACATGTAGAAAAAGCTTTAGTTCTTTGCTGGACGGAAGGGAATTTCAGAACAGTCTTAATAATGCAAGTGTAGGAAATAATTACCAACACCAGCGTGATCACGAGTGTTACCACAGCTAAGATGAAAGACATCAGTTCTAGAACACGTGTATCTGTGCATGATATCTGCAGGATAGGAGAAGTTTCACACATAAAGTGATCAATCACTCTGGAAGCACAGAAATCCAGTTTGAGTCCCATAGCCAGTGGGGGGAAAATGATGAGGAATCCAGTGACCCAAGAGCTGAGTACAAGCTGATAGCACACTTTGGTATTCATAATGACGGGGTAATGCAAGGGTTTGCAGATGGCAACGTAACGGTCATAGGACATGGCAGCCAGGAGATAAAACTCTGTAACTCCAAGTAAAAGAATAAAAAATAACTGAGCTGCACAATTATTGTATGAGATGGTTTTATCTTTAGTCACAATGGTTATCAAGAATCTGGGAATACATACTGTTGTAAATATCATTTCTAAGAATGCGAAATTACGGAGAAAAAAGTACATAGGTGTCTTGAGGCGAGGATCCAGCAGAGTGAGAAGGATAATGATCAAATTCCCCATCAGACTCAGTGTATAATTAAGAAATAAAAATAGGAATATTATAATTTGCAATTGTGGGTCATCTGTTAATCCTACAAGAATGAAATCTAGTTCCATGGATTGGTTCTTCATTTCCTTTTTGTGAACCTCATAAAATCTACATAAGAGAAGAAGACAAATTTAACACGTTGTTATTGAATTTAGTATAAACTACAGTAGTTTTATTATTTTATTCATATTGTGATACAGCCTATTAATTAGCTCTTTTTTATTTTGGAAAAAATAACAGAATTCTTATGCATGTGATTTTCCACAGCATTTATAAGGGTAAGATTTTTGCGTTTTTAATGGCAACATCCAACTTTCAATCTTTGACTACAAAATGGTCATAAACATTTTGTTATAAAAATATTTATTTAACTCCTTGCTATGATTTTCCCTTTTTTCACCTCTGATTTTTAAATGTATAGGAATTAGTTAGACAATTTTTATTATCATAAAAATTGGTTCTAGAACAATGCTACTAAACTTTTAGGAAGAATTCATGCTACTTTTTGTTTATTTTTGACAACTAACTACCTTAGTTTGTACAGACATACAAGACAAATAAAAAATGTGACTGGATATATATACGTAACATCTTTAATATACAGCCATAAAATGACTTCATTAGTAAGATTTATTTGGAAATGTTCACATTCCATCAAAATTCAAAAAAAATCTTCCTGAATTGAACATTCATGTTTAGCTTGTATTGATATATTTCTGTGTGTACATAAAGTAAACACAAGTTTACATAGTTAACTACATTTTGACTTTTATATAATCCAATTTTATTCTCTAACCTGGATATTTAATGCCATCAACTTTTGTGGATAAAAAATATGTGCATATTGCAAATAATTTATTTTGTAAATAATTTCCATATTTTCTAAAATTTATACTCACTTTGAAGTTCAATGATTCGAATGCACATCCACATTGTATTCCAGATAACTTGCATTTTGCAGACTTTTATTTTTAAAGTTATTGTAACTCAAAACTGGAAATAGGGAGTCATTCTTTAAAAGAAAATAAAATCAAATTAAATAGAATAAAAAATAACACCTGAAAATAATTTATGAAATCATCTGATGAAAGATAAGCAACTGTTCCAGGAAAGAGAGTTTATATGGCCAATTGTTGATTTGTAAAATGTTGTATTTTTATCATCTTTGATTTATTATAACCTCTAGGGATCTATGCAAATAAGACAAGGAAAAAAACAGCCTCTGGAGATCAAAATTCCAAAAGTACTAATTATTGGCAATTACTGTGCTAACTTACTTTAAAATAGCCTAAAGTAAAATTATCCCAGTGGATTATAAAAGTGATCATGGAAAATCAACAAAATATTTAAAAGGATCACGTACAATTTATTGTCCTGCAACATCACTGGAAAATCCCAAGTTGATGTTGCTTCCAATTAACAATAGAAGCAACTTTAGACTTATTGGAAACCATGATACACTTTGACACTAGTATGTACATACATACATGCACACAAATAAGTATTAGTTACTAGGTATGATTTACATTTAGATTAAAAAGGAAAGACTTGAATTAATTTTGATGATTTGAAAAGAAAATTTAAGTTATCTGTGTTTTACCTATTAATTATATTTTATCTTAGTACCCATCATTATATCACTGTCATCCTGTTGTTCATCAATTATCTTGAGCGTGAACCAGTAATGTCTCCATATGTCCTAGTCCTGAGATTTTAGCAGTCTCTCTTTAATCGTCCTTCCCAACGGTGCCACATTGGAGGCTCTTTCAGGGCCAGGAAAATGAGACCCATCATTTATACTGTTTTTGGCATATCAAATATGCCACCGGGAGCTTGCCAGACTTTGCTGTGTAGGCAGGATACTCTCAGTAGCTTGCCAGGTTCTCTGAGAGGGAGAACTAGACAATAAGAGGTCATCCACGCTACCAGGAGCTTTGTTTTATACTCTCTGGATCTTGGCAGTTGATGGGATTACACAGAGCCGGGGGTGTGACTACCTAGCTACTGGAAAAGGGGGGGATCTGGGTGAAGGAGGCCCAGTCCCAATCGGAGCAGGCTTAGAGATCTCAGCCACAGATCCCACATACCTGGATTTCTCTGCCGGTTCCTTCATGGGTGAGGCTCATCTGAGCATGTGGAGAGTGGCCTTGAGCATGGCTGAGGCTGGATTCCGAGGTTTTTAGCTGCCAGGGTTCTGCTTGGAGTGGAGAAGGAATCTCAACCCGCCCCCTCCAAGTGGGCCCCATGAAGACAGCCTGGTGTGAGGGCATGAGATTCTGCCATATGTAGTAAAATATTATTTATTAATAAAATAATTTACAAAACATATTTAAACTGGAATGATAGCACATCTGTAGGGTGTTTGCCTTGCACGTGGCTGACCCGTGTTTGATTCCTCTGTCCCTCTCAGAGAGGCCAGCAAGCTACCAAGAGTATCCTGCCCGCACAACAGAGCCTGGCAAGCTACCCATGGAGTATTCGACATGCCAAACTCAATAACAAGTCTCACAAGAGACGTTACTGGTGCCCACTCAGGCAAATCGATGGACAACAGGATGACAATGCTGCAGTGTGCTACAGTGCTGCAAAACATAGTTAAATATAACAAGATTCTTAAAAGTTTCTAGATAATTGATAAGATTGCTTTAATTTGTATTATCTATTGTCCACTAGCTATATGGAAACACATACATTAGTTTCCAATAATAAATATGAATATTGATTTCATCATTCACAGAGCCATATTTAAAATAATAGTAACTACTATAAAAATAGCGCTGATGCATCTAATATCACTTTGTATTACTTAAAAATCTTATAAAATTGTCATAAATGAATATTTATAGTGTAAAAATTATATTTTGATTTTATATTTTTCATCATGCAAATAAACATGTTCTGATTTGTAATTTTGATAAATTGCTCATTGTATATTGCTTACTTTGAAATGTTTGGTAAATTTATAATTTTTATGTTAATTTTTTTAAATTTCAAAATTTTTATTCTGTTTTTTGATACTCCCCTTATGCTAAGCTCATAGTAACTTTTATAATATTTCATATTATTTTAAGAATATTAGTTATTTTGGGGGCTGGAGCAATAGCACAGAGGGTAGGGCATTTGCCTTGCATGTGGCCGACTCGGGTTTGATTCCCAGCATTCCATATAGTCCCCCAAGCACTGCTAGGGGTAGTTCCTGAGTGCATGAGCCAGAAGTAACCCCTGTGCACCACTGAGTGTGACCCAAAAAGAGAAAAAAATAATAGTTATTTGAAACTTAGTTATAGTATTCCATATTTATCAGGGTCAAAGTATAAAGTTAAAAATTTTTGTATTTTGTTAAGACCAGCACATTTGGAAAACAAGTATTTTAACATTCACCTTTATACTTTGTTTCTTTAATGTTTCATATCTCAGTTTTGATTATTATGTTTGTTTCACACATAGCTTTCTTGATTTGGTTATATAGTTTTTATTTTCAGAAAGAGCTCTGATAAATTTTGAGTGGGACACATTACATATTTCCTGTTTTTGAGTAAAATTTGAAATTTTAGTGAAGAGAGCGAGAGAACAGCAGGTAAGACACATGCCTTGCATGTAGACAACCTAGGTTCAAAGTCTGGCACTAACTATGGGCTTCCAATGGCCCTCCTATCTGCTCCCTATTACATGATCCCTGTGGACAAAGCCAAGAGTAAGCCCTGAGAAGAGACCAAATATGGTCCAAATACTTATAATTTTTTTGTTTTACATTTAAGTTCTAGTACTGGAGTGATAGCACAGCAGGTAGGGTGTTTGCCTAGCACATGGCTAACCCAGGTTTGATCCCTCTGTCCCTTCTCAGAGAGCCCAGCAAGCTACCAAGAGTATCCTGCCCACATGGAAGAGCCTGACAAGCTCCTTGTGGCATATTCAATATGCCAAAAACAGTAACAAGAAGTCTCACAATGGAGATGTTACTGGTGCCCACTTGAGCAAGTCGATAAACAATGGGGATAAGAGTGACACAGTGATACATTTAAGTTCTGATCGGTGATTATTTGACTACAACAACATAGTAATTCATAATCTACATAATTCTCTTTTCCCTAGCATTTTTTGGTTTGTGTTTTGTTTTATTTTTAGATTTTTGTAAGGTATTCTCATGTCTCTACTGAGTGTGCTGTTCTGTAAACATATGTGACCACTTTCTATTGATCCTTGAATATGCATTGACGTATTTTTCTGTATATGAGATGCAAGGTATTGATCCCAGGGACACATATATGTGGAATTATAATTTGTAATGAGCCCCATCTCTGCGTTTTCATTTGAACACCCTAGACTTAATGTCCAGTACTGAAGAAAAAGAAAACTATAAAAATGAAGGTAGAGTTGATGAAGAAGGCACTAGTTAAGTTTCAGAATTACTTTATGCAGAGGAATGATTGGCAGGGAGGTCAGAGGTGAGTGACAGAGGGAGAGGGATTGAGGGTTTCTACTATTCCCAGAGGAGAATTATCAGGGACCATGGATCAATAAGAGGCATAGACTGATGATTATCTGCAGTTCTGAAGTTTGTCTTTATCGGTTTATAGAGAAAATCAGCTTCAATTGAATGCTTTCAAAGACACACTGGATCTAACTTTGACCTAGAATCAATTCCCAAATCCTTATGTAGTAATTACAATGAACTAATTTTGCATTATGAGAATCCCCTTCACTGGTAGACAACCAGGGGAGAGTTATGGGCACTAAGTAGGTGAAGACATGATTTGCACTATTCATAGAAAACATTACATGCTCCTAACAATTCTAAGAGAAACACATAAGGTAATAAAAGGATGGGATCAGAAAAATCAGGATGTCCAGACCTCAAATGAGCAAGTACATAACAGTATTGTGGAAATTTCCACTAAAAGCCAGTCAACCAACAAACATTGAGAAGTGAGAACACACTAGGATATGATGCTAGTGGACCGAGCAGAGCTTGTTCTCCAAAAGAACTGGATCAGAACAAAGGCAAAAGCTCCATTTTACAGAATATCTGTTGATTGTTAGGGCATTTTCAGGCAGGAGAGGACAGAAGAAAGACTTCCAAAGCATATTATTTTGCAAAGCAGACTCTGAACCACCTCAAGAATATGAATGCATTTGGATCTCAGGTTGTTGGGGTCTCAGCAGCCAGCCTGAGACTTTGACTAAGCCCCCTGCCCCTGAAAGCAAGAGCTGGGCCCTGTTTACAGGGGCCCAGGGGCCCTGCATTCCACACACTCCAGCATTCCACACACAGGAACTCTGGTTGAGGAGACAATGGGGTGAGGGGTGTGACAGTTTACATTTGCCTGAGCTAGTTAACCCGGCCCTGAGATTGAGGAATACAAACCATTAACTAGCATCTGTACTGAGCTCCATGAGCTAATTGAGATACATTCATGGAATGCCCCCCCACCCCCAACCCCAGATTGTGTGCATAAAAACCCCTGTGTAAGAATCAATAAAAGGAGTTTGCTTGACCACCAGGCTCCCCAGCTCTGCTAGGTGACCTTCTTTCTCGGTTGGTTTCTTTCCCGGCTGTAGGAATCCCTCGGCGAGCAGAGGGCCAGGCAGAGGCTTCTCCCCTTCCCACTCCCTCTCCCATAGGGAGTGAGTCCGGTGACTTCGGGGCTCATATTCCAGCGTGCCGGGGTTGACTGGCCAGGACCCCGACATCAGGTTGCCAACATAATAAAATGAGACTATGACCATGTCAAGCACATTTGAATGCAGTCCATGGTTCTGTCATGTCACCCTGACTCAGCAGCCCCTTGACAGGTGCCGTTAGCTTGCTTGCAGTTAGCCTGTTTGAAATATGGGCAGGGTCTCTTTTCCTTATAATTCATTAGTGTGCCCCCTTATAGAATACACTCTGCCCCAGAGAGTGGGTTTCAGTTCTTAAATGAAATCTTTTGCCTGCTCTCTGTCTCTGAGTGTCATAAATCCTTTCCCAGTGATACACAGCAAAGGAGCAGAACCTGGCTGTGGCAGTGAAGGCTTACTCTGTTGTAGAATAGAAAGTGTCAAAACTTACTGTACAGGAAAGGAAAAGGATTATTCTCACGCATCTAAAGACAAATAAAGGAGCTGTGCCACTTCGACCCAAATCAACCTCCACCTACTAGATTCCTGACAAAGAGAGATGTTTGAAAATGGGTGTGTTCCTAATTAGAGAGAGAGAGAACAAAAGGGAATACCCTGCCATAGTGGCAGTGTGGGGTGGGGGGAGACGGGACTGGGGAGGGTGGGAGGGATGCTGGGTTTACTGGTGGTAGAGAATGGGCACTGGTGAAGGGATGGGTTCTCGAACTTTGTATGGGGGAAACATGAGCACAAAAATGCATAAATATGTAACTGTACCCACACGGTGATTCACTAATTAAAAATAAATAAATTATAAAAAAATAAAATTAAAAATTAAAAAAAAAAGAAAATGGGTGTGCAGTTTCCTGCCCCGACGTTGAGGCATGTGATGGTGGCTCTAAGAACTAAGAAGGAAAATTAACAGAGGTCTTCCACTGATAAAGACAAAGGGCTTGGTTTTACAGGTGGAGCATTTTTCATTTTTGTATCTTTTTTTTTTCTTCGGGACTGAAAAGAACTAAATTCCATCCAGGTCTCCTGAGACTTATGTTGGCATGGCTCAATGCCTATCACCAGCAGTTCAAGTGGGAATAGGTATATTTCATCGATCATCACCTATGGACATGGCAGGTTAATTACCTGCCCAGCAGGAACTTACTCAGGTCTTTCCTTCAGGTGCAGGAGTGAGTAGGACTCATCACAATCCTTTCTTTTTTTCTGTGGCTTCCCCTAGTTTATTCTCAGGAAAGGAAAAAAATAGCAAGTTTAATAACAAATGCTGCCTGGATCCTTTTATCTATTATTGTGTGGGCAGAACACACAAGCTCAGAAAACAGATTTCTAATATAAACACACTGTCACTGTCATCCTGTTGCTCATCAATTCGCTCGAGCAGGCACCAGTAATGTCTTCATTGTGAGACTTGTTGTTATTGTTTTTGGCATATCAAATATGCCACGGGGAGCTTGCCAGGCTCTGCCGTGCGGGTGAGATACTCTGGGTACCTTGGCGGGCTCTCTGAGAGGGGTGGAGGAATCGAACCTGGGTTGGCTGTGATTTGGAGAATATTCTTTGTCTAGTTTGCTTCTTTCAGATGTCCTTAAGCAGGGAAATTATCTTGCATTGTTTAGTTGGTTCTTAAATATAATCACAAGTCCTCATAAAGGAAAGGAAGATGAATATTTCACAGACGGAAGAAGAGAAGGAACTATTAATTTAGAGATAGAGATGAAATAATTTGAACACAAAACAGAGAGAGCTAGCAGATTCCAGAAGTAGACATGGTGATTTCCCCTCGTGTTTTAGAAGGAGCGGGACCCAACAATATTTGATTTTGACCCAGTGAAACCTCTTTTAGGTCTCCAGAATTGTCAAAGAATAAATTTTACTGTTTTAAGCAATCCATTTTTCCCCATATTTTGTTTGTATCCACAGAAAGCTAGGAAAATATGAAACAAATGGCAATATATACTGTCACTGTCACTGTCATCCCATTGTTCATCAATATGCTCGAGCGAACACCAGTAACAATCTCCATTGTAAGACTTGCTGTTACTGTTTTTGGCATATCGAATATGCCAAGGTAAGCTTTCCAGGCTCTGCTGTGCAGGCAAGGTACTCTCGGTAGCTTGCCTGGCTCTCCGAGAGGGGTGGAGGAATCAAACCTGGGCCAGCTGCATGCATGCAAGGAGAATGTCCTTTCTTCTCTGGGTTGCAATTATCTATTCAATCTTATTTTAAAAATTAAAATTTTTTTAAATTTTAGAATTTTAAAAATTCTGTAAAAATTATTTCCATATATGGAACTTTAATAGTTTATTTACCTGATATAAATAAACTAAACCATTTGTATAATAACATTTATATAACAGAAATAATTTTATCTATTTTATTACCCAAATAAACTAAAATAATTATAGAAATCTTTCATTTCAATTATTTGTAGAATGTAATATTTTTCAGGTATGGCATAATTTGACTTGCTAAGTTAATCTGGGGCTGGAGCGATAGTGCAGCGGTAAGGCGTTTGCCTTCACGAGGCCGACCTGTTTTCGATTCCTCCGCTCCTCTCAGAGAGCCTGGCAAGCTACTGAGAGTATAGAGCCTGCACGGCAGAGCCTGGCAAGCTACCCGTGATGTATTGGATATGCTAAACACAGTAACAATAAGTCTCACAATGAGATACGTTACTGGTGCCCGCTCAAACAAATCGATGAGCAATGGGATGACAGTGAAGTTAATCTGAACTGCCACATTTTTTCTTAAAAAATTAAGTAACAAAATAAGAAGTTAATGAAACACAATAAACAGCCTTAATGGAAAAAAATCTGCTATAAGCTATCCCTGTAGCTACTTTCATATTGCAACAACATGGTTGAGTAGTTGCTATAATGATATGATTCTAACTACTGTATGTCTTTATACTATAAAATGTTTTACTCCTATTTGACGGTTTTTAAGTCACTATTGTCTTTAAATTTTAGAAGACCAGACAATTTCTTATTAGGAGGGCAGGAAATATTTCAGTTCTATTTTAAATCAACCCCTTTAAGTTTTAAGTTTTCACTGCTTTCTGGTGCAGTGATAACTTTTAGACCCGAGATTAGGGAGAAAATATAGGCTTTTAAGCACTTGCAAATTGAGCACTGTCAGGAGTGACTTCTGAGCATGGAGATAGGAGTAAGTTCTTAGCACCTTGGCCAACATCCCTTGGAAGAAAGAGGGAAAGAGAGAAAAAAAAGAAGGAAGGAAGGAAGGAAGGAGGGAAGGAAGGAAGGAAGGAGGGAAGGAGGGAAGGAAGGAAGGAAGGAAGGAAGGAAGGAAGGAAGGAAGGAAGGAAGGAAGGAAGGAAGGAAGGAAGGAAGGAAGGAAGAAAAGAAGGAAAGGGGGAAAAAGGGGAAAAAATGAACCAGATCCATCTGGATCATTCCTTTCTCTAAACATAACGTAAGTAATTTTCCCAGAAATTTTGATATATTTTAATGACAATTGTACTTCAAGTTTTTCATTTGTGAATTGGTGACTTTAATAATATTAGACTGATTTGAGTATAGTACTGCTCACAGACAGCCAGAAATAGAGATTTCTTTTTAAACATAAAAAAAAAATATTGACTTCTGTGAATATAGAAATTTAGAAAGTTTTAAAGTATCATTCTTATATCTCATTTACATTTTGACACAGGTTCTGATGCTTGAATAAAATTATTTGCTTGGTATTTTCTATTAAACTGTATAAACCCCCATCTCATGTATGCAAACTATGTTTTTTACCACTGAGACACGTTCCAATGTCTTGATACCTTTTTTTTTTTTTCTTTTTTGAGTCACACCCGGTGATGCACAGGGGTCACTCCTGGCTCATGCACTCAGGAATTACTCCTGGTGGTGCTCAGGGGACCATACGGGATGCTGGGAATCGAACCCGGGTCCGCCGTGTGCAAGGCAAATGCCCTACCCGCTGTGCTATCTCTCCAGCCCCTTGATACCTTTTGTTAATAAATGGCAACATCACATAAAAGCAATACAAATATTCACAACTAAATTCATTGAAACTTTTTCTCATACATTGAGAATTTCACTAATTCCCCACATTCTTGCCAAAATTCAATAATGTCATTTAACTTAATCCACCATAAAGATGCATGAAATAATGGTTCAGTTTATTGTACTTTAAATTTGTTTTAGGTGGAGACACATGGTGTTGTATGTCTTTTAATGTGCTTGTCTGCATTTTTTAGTTATGTATTTCATTTTTCCTAATTTTTCATTATTTTATATGTTATTTTTTAATTTTGTTTTCTGGGCCATACCTGGTGTTGCTCAGAGCTTACTTCTGAATCTGTGCTCAAGAATCACTCCTGGCAGTATCATACTCAGATCATTTGTGTGTGATTCAAGCTCCCTACCTGCTGTACAATTGCTAGCCCTAGATTGTACAGCTAGCCCTAGCTCCCATCATTAGTTTTTTTAAACTTTAATTTAATTTAAAAAATCCTTATTTATAAAGTTTTTAATGCTTGGGTTTTAAGCACACTATTGCTACAACACTTGATCTTAACCAAAAAGCCGAGAAGCGATAGAGCGATAGCATAGCTGTAGGACGTTCCGCTTGTACACGGCCGACCTGGGTTCGTTTCCTCGCCCCTCTCGGAGAGCCCGGCAAGCTACAAAGAGTATCTTGCCCTTATGGAAGAGCCTGATCAGCTACCCATCGCGTATTCAACATGCCAAAAACAGTAACAAACAAGTCTCACAATGAAGACATTACTGGTGCCCGCTCGAGCAAATTGATGAGCAACGGGATGACAGTGACAGTGATTGCTACAACACTTTCACCACCAATGTCAAGTTACCTCCACCAGTATGTAGAGAAGATGGTCTTCTCCCCTACCCCACCTACCACCTTGACAGACATATTTCAAATTTTTGTGGTTGTAGCTTAGATCTCATGTTTTCATTGTTGCTGAGTCTGTGCTTTGGGTATATAGCTATTCTACTGTTTCAAATCACCGGTATAACTGACCCCTGTTCGCCATTGTTTCCCTTCCTCTTCTTCCTCCCTTGATTTCTTTTTTCTCTGTCCTTCTTTTCCCTATACTCTGGGGTCAAGGCTGATCTAGGTATCCCCTCTTTACTACATTACATTTTCTCATCCAGTTATTCCATATATCACTGATCATCCTGTGAGATCATCCTGTGTTTATCTTTCTTGCCCTAACTCACTTCACTCAACATGTTGTCTTCCTGTTCCAACCAGATTGCAGCATATTGTATGATTTCATCTTTTTTGCAGTTGCATAATATCTGTAGCTGCAAGAAAAGATAATGCATTACTTTATGTGTATATATTTCATATCCATTCATCTGTCATTGGACCATTAGGTTGATTTAATATATTAACTACTGTATTAAGGTAAACTACAGGGTAAAAAGCTATTTTAAAAAATGCCTCTAACTGAGACAGGTGGGGAGAAAGTGGGAGGCATTTTTGGAGGGCAGGTAGTGTACACTGGTGAAGGAATTGAGGTTAATAAATTCGATTTCTAAAACCCAATTGTGGATAACTTTGTAGGTCATGGTGAGTTAAAAGTAAAAAGAAATGAATAAATAAATGGCATGGTGAATAAGAAAAGGTGGTCCAGAGGTAACAGGCTCAAGGATCCGGGACCTTATATGTGTCAATGGTGTAGAGGCAACTATGTATCTTTATAGAATCCACTAAAAGCAATACAATTGTAAGCATGGTATCCAAACTACAATAATTGTTTTTTTTTTTTTTGCTTTTTGGGTCACACCTGGTGATGCACAGGGGTTACTCCTGGCTTTGCACTCAGGAATTACTCCTGGCGGTGCTCAGGGGACTATATGGGATGCTGGGACTTGAACCTGGGTCGGCCGCGTGCAAGGCAAATGCCCTCCCGCTGTGCTATCGCTCCAGCCCCCAAACTACAATAATTAAACTTAAAAATGTGCCTATTAAGTAGGCAAGCTGTAATAGGGGGAGGCACCTGGGGCATTGGTGAAGGAATGTTGACACTGGTGATAGAATTGGTAGAATCTTGTATGCTTGAAATGATATTGTGGACAGATTTGTAAATCATGGTGTCTAAATTATATATATATATGTATATAGTGAGAAAATAGACAGTTCAGCCAAAGTTTTCAATTAAAAATGAATGGATCAAAAATTGTGGTACAACAAAAAAAATTCCACATGGTTATTCAATAAAAAAATGTGGTACAAATATGCAATTAAATATTACTCAGATATAAGACAAAATCAAATCTTGCATTTTGCTACAACTGGATAGTCTTATTAACCAAATTAGTTAGATGGTGAAAGAAAAACACGAAATTATTTCACTCGATTTTTTGGTATAATGAATCAAAAATATTGATAATTTTCAATGAAAACACCCATTTTGCTTTACTAACAATAGTAATAACAATAATTAATTAACCTTAACAACCCTTATCTGGTATATGTTATTGATTGGTAATTAAGTATCTTCCACAGAGGGGTTGGAGTGATAGTAGGCAGGTAAGCTTCTTTTCATACAGTTTACCCGAGTTTAATCCCAGGCTCTGTACATGATCCTATGAGCCTGCCAGGAGTAAGACCTAACACTTCAAGGTGTGGTCCAAAAATAAAAAAAAAAAAAACTCTTGACATAAGAAAAAATAATCTAGTTCTAAATGTATTTTTAGTGCATCGTCACTGTCACTGTCACTGTCATCCCGTTGCTCATCGATTTGTTTGAGCAGGCACCAGTAATGTCTCCATTGTGAGACTTGTCACTGTTTTTGGCATATCAAATACACCATGGGTAGCTTGCCAGGCTCTGCCGTGCGGGCAAGATACTCTGGGTAGCTTGCCAGGATCTCCAAGGGGGCCAGAGGAATCAAAGCATTTTTAAAAGAAATATCAACTAACTATACATCTTTTCTAAAGCTGACGAGAAGATAACAGTTTGCATTCATTTTTGAGTTTGTTTTACCATGATAACCAAAATGACAAAGATGTCAAAGGAAAATACAATCTTAGAAAATATTATTGTTCCGTAAGATATGCAACATTTATATAATTAACACAAAATTATAGAACACAAATATAGAACATAAAACATAACCAAGCACATTTATTTCATCTTATTCTTAATTTAACATTAAAAAACTAACCATGTTATTCATTGCATTAACAAAATATAATAAGTAATTTGAACATGGATATTATGTTGAGGACAGCAAGTAGCCATTTGTTCCAAAAAGTTGGACAATTAGTAATTCATTGAAAAACAAGAAAAATTTATTCACTTTTCACATAAGAATGTTTAAATGGAAGTCATAATAATATATATATCATGTAAAGTCTACTAAATAAGTTATGGCATCATTTTTTTTACAAATTTTTTAAAACCTAATGTTGTTTAGAATAAAAATGACTCATACTTTTAAGTATGGAGGAAATCCTTGATTGCTTATCTAAATTTAGTAGTCACACCTATGCTTTACCAGTTCATATAAGTATGAAATGAATACACAAAATAACAATTTATGTTGCAAATTCATAGCAACCTAATCCTCCATATCTTCATGCTTAATGAAATTGGCAAATTGATTGAATACCAAAGTCTCTTTTGGTATTCTAGAAAATTGTTATAAAATAAGGATTCGACCTAGAGTTGTGGAAATAACTCTAAGGACTCCTTCAATTCCTAGTACTGAGTAATTCTCAAGCACGGCTAGGAGTGGCACCCTGCACATTGCTGAGTTATCACCCCCGAAAGATGCTTTCAATATAGACAACTTAATGCAAAATTACATTCATTGCCTCCTTTTAAGTGAAAAAGTAGCTTATAGAATACTTTGTGTACTAAAACCATATTTGGGTATATAGAATAACTGTTGTACCAAAATAAATATGTGCTTGTGATTAAACATATTAGGATTTGGCGGAGTGTACTGTGTACTGTGTTAATACAGTGCTTCAAGGTTTGAGGCCAAATGAAGAATCTCTTAAGTACTAAAGTGTCATTTTGTATGTCGCTATTTGCAAACTAGTGCTTCCTTTGAGATACTTGTTTCTGTAAAAGTACTCATGTTACTTTTGAATTAAAAAATGAACTGAAGATTCAGAGATTTTCTGAATTATAAATAAATGTTACTATTTTTTCTTTATCTTTTTACTCACTTGCTCTTTTTTCGGCTGAACAGTATAAATGCATATGTCTATACATTTTTATACTGGATAATATTTTTAATTTACTGGCTATACATTTTTAGCTAATATATGTTTATAAACTGTATAAACATGGGTGGTATTCTCAATTAAGGATAGGTCCACTCTTGTGAAACTCAGTCTTGTATCTAACCAATCCTAAAGGAATTAAAAAAAATTATCTCATGAGTGTCATTATCTCAAAGTATCATAGGTACATTATAAATATTAATTGTAGTCAAATGGAAACTAGGTGGATTGCATAAACCGGTTGGTACACTTTTGTGTTTATCTTGCTATATTGCTTAGCTTTAGGGAAAGAAAGGAATACTTCATAAAAGTATGCCTTTTGAGCTTAAGGAGTGCTCAAATTTTATATCTTTCAGTCACTAACAGTAGTCCATGGAATTTGCTTAAAGAATTATGCTACCTACTGTAGTAAACAGTGACATGACAGTAGTAAAAAACTTGAAGCTCATATCAGAGCAACGTTTCTGTTTTTATGGAAAAAAGATGAAAAAAAGATTATTTGCTTGTAGGAAATATTATCAAAAACATGCACTCAATTATGACATTTCCTTTGGGGGTGAGGTTTTTCATTATGCACTAAATGAAGACATCTCTGAAAGTATTTGTACATTTCATATTTTAAGTAAATTATGAAAAACCTGGTACTATATTTTTGGCTGGAATAAAAAGACACACTAGAAAGTAAGTATGCAGAAGTAACTACGTGTCAATAAATGTATTTTTATTATTTCCCACTCATTGTTTTATCTTATTGGAGTTGCAGAAACCACTAAAGCATTACTTTAAATTTACATTTTAATCTTTCAATCATTGCTCAAAACAATAGTGCTCTCTGCTTCTTTGGTAATTTTTATGTTATGAAAAAAGTGTCAATTTCAAAAAAGTTTTTAAGAGGTCAGAAAGAGAAACATTAAAAAAAAAAACCACAATGTAAGCCTTGGTGCTTATTAGCTACTGATTTACTATAGATGCAAATCAATACAAGAAATGTTAACAACTTACATCACGTATAAAACATTGTTTTCTAAAAATAGGACCAAATTGATTGCATTTTAAAATTTTTGGTTACTAAAAAAAATCTCAAAAATTACTGTATTTATTATAATTATCCAGTCTTTTAGAGGGAAGGCAATGAAATATTTTGACATTGAAGTAAATAAAACCTCCTTATGTGTTCCTTATGGTGCTCAGACAAATTTAAGAGTCAAGGGACAAAGCGATAGAGATTTGTAAAAAGTCATTAGTAATACAAGATCAAGGACTGTTTCAAGCCTTGGCCTTGAATTACAAAACTGATCACCAAGCAGTGGAGGGACGTTCAGCAGAGTGTCAGCAGAAAGGACAGAGGGACAGTGGTGAAGTGTCAAGGGCACTTTGATAGTAGAGGGGTGCAGCCACTATGCACATGAATGCCAAAAAATTGGTATCTTGAAATCAGGTTACCTAAGCCATAATACTATTTTTAATAAGCAAAAATCACTGTAAAACTGTCATCCCGTTGCTCATCGATTTGCTCCAGAGGGCACCAGGAACGTCTTCATTTTGAGACTTGTTACTGCTTTTGGCATATCGAATGCGCCACAAGTAGCTTGCCAGGCTCTGCCTTGCGGGCGGGATGCTCTTGGTAGCTTGCTGCGCTCTCCAAGAGGGGTGGAGGAATCGAACCCGTGCAAAGCAAACACCCTAAGGCTGTGCTATAGCTGCAGCCCAATAAATAAAAAAGGACTTCTTAATTTCAAGATACACAAATGACATAAACAGGTTGATATGTTAAAGAACCATGTAATTGATATGAATGATTAATTAATATCTCAGACTTCTGTTTGTTTCACATAATTTATAAACTTTGATTTAAATTCAATATAATTTTAGTATATCTTCTTTAATTGGAAGCACATCTATTTCTGTTGCTCTCTTCAGAGGATTAAAGAGAAGAAAAATAATCAAGGTAGTTATGATCAGAAAATTCTAGTAGGTCACCAGGATTCTCCAAAGCATTTTAGACAATAAAATTTGAGAATGGTCTCAGAATTAAAACACAATTTAGGTATTTCTATTATAAAAGCATGGAATCGTATATATTGAGAACTACAGGCATAATACATTTATATAGAAAAATATAAAATGTATATATAAACATATATGTATATAATTTGTTTAAATTGGTATTTCTGTATAAGCTAAACTCCTAATTGGGGAAATAGCTTTGCTTCACTGGAGTTATTCATTCCTAAGTTCCAAAATTCAACTTTTTTGCTATTCACTAATGCTTTCCTTTTTTTTTAACCAATAGATCTTGCTCAAAGAAAATAAAAAATAAATCACATTATGAAAAACCACACGATGATTTCTGAGTTTGTACTCTTGGGCATATCAGACAATCCAAAGCATCAGGTTGTACTTTTTGCATTTTTTCTTATAACTTATGCACTAAGCATCACTGGAAACCTTATCATCATCGTCCTCACCTTGGTAGACTGTCATCTACAGACACCTATGTATTTTTTCCTCCGAAATTTTTCCTTATTAGAAATTTCATTCACCAGTGTTTCTATCCCCAGATTTTTGGGGTCAATCATTACTAAAGATAAAACCATTTCTTTTAACGACTGTTTTGCTCAGTTATTTTTCCTCATCTTCATGGGTGTGACTGAATTTTTTCTTCTCACTGCCATGTCTTACGATCGCTATGTGGCCATCTGCAAGCCTCTTCACTACACCACCATCATGAGCAAGAAAGTCTGCACTCTGCTTGTCTCTATCTCGTGGCTAGCAGGATTTCTTACCATTTTCCCACCACTCATGCTTGTCCTCCAGTTAGATTTCTGCGCCTCTAACGTAATTGATCACTTCTGTTGTGATTATTTCCCCATTTTACAGCTCTCCTGCACAGATACGCATATTTTAGAAAGGATTGGTTTTTACTTTGCTTTTGTGACTCTGCTGTTCACGTTGGCATTAATAATTCTGTCTTACATTTGCATCATTGGTACTATTCTGAGAATTCCATCTGCTAGCCAGAGAAAAAAGGCTTTCTCCACGTGTTCTTCTCACATGATTGTCATTTCGATTTCTTATGGAAGCTGCATATTCATGTATGTAAAGCCTTCAGCAAATGAAAGAGCATCACTGACCAAAGGAATAGCTGTTCTTAACACTTCAGTTGCTCCCATGTTGAACCCTTTTATATATACTCTGAGAAACCAGCAGGTAAAACAAGCTTTCAAAACTTTGGTTCATAAAATCGTATTGTCTAGAAATGAATAAAATTGTGTGCTAGCTGAAATTAATATCACTGTAAAGATTTAATAAAGAAAAAATGAATTGTATTTTTATAATATTCTCCTATATACATTTCAAAGATAAGTGCAGTACAAAACGAATTTATTTAAGCTATTTTTTACCTGAAAAACTGCCATTTTGTACCCTCCTTTCAAGATATTTGAGACTGTGTGATCATTGATTTATAATTCTAAATAGAAAACCAGTGGATGCTATAGAATACAGATTTTTATTATTATGAATAAAAATAATTTTTGTAATTATTTTAATATTTATGTACAAGCAAATGTAAATAATAAATGTATATTTAAATAAAATTTAAGTATTACATAGATTAAGACACTGTCTTAATCAACTAACATATTTTTCTTTTGGTACTAATATAAGCTTCTTAAATTCAGATGAAATATAAAATAAACTTAATTTTTCAAAGACTATATTTTGCCTGTAATCTGTACTATCAAGCTCTTATCATGTACTTTTATATTTATTTTCCTTTTAAAAACTTCTCAAAGACCTGAGACCCCAAACTTGAGTCATGTTATCAATCTTTATTATGTCTCCGTTATATGGTCTACATTATTACCTATATTTAATGTCAAAAGTAGGGAGAAACTATCCTGTGCCTAATGCTGACCTATGTACCATGCAACTGTAGCACTGTCCTCTCTATGTCCTCATCAATTTGCTCGAGCAGACACCAGTAACGTCTCCATTGTGAGACTTTTTGTTATTGTTTTTGGCATATCCAATACGCCGTGGGTAGCTTGCCAGGCTCTGGTTTGCACTCGGGAGACTCTCGGTAGCTTACTGGGCTTTCTGAGAGGGATGGAGGAATTGAACCCCGGTTGGCTGCATGCAAGGCATATGCTCTACCTGCTGTGCTACCCTTATAATTTATTTTCTATAATCACTATATGCTATATATAGGATATAGCATTATATAGTACAATATCTTATATATCATATTATTATATAATACAATATCCTATATATAATATAGCTTGATTGTCTCTTTATTACAAATATGTAAGTTATACTCAAAATATTGAACAATTATCTTGACAACATTGAACTATAATAGCAAATATGATAACCTGATTAAAAAATAATTGTCTTTTTGCTTTACTTTATAATACTTGAAATTGCAATGTTGATTAAAAAATAATTGTGTTTGTTCAGTTTTCTATATATTTGAAAATGCAACTTCCATAAGTTTTCATAGATTTATTAAGAACTAGCACAAATGTATGGACTTTTAAAAGCACATATTACCTATTTTGGAGTAATATTAGAGTATTATAGTCAGGGAATATATTGAATCAGTGTATTTTTCATAAAATTTGCATTGTTCTTTCAAAACAAAACATTCTCAAGTGCAATTGCTAGTGACCTATAAAGTAAGCAATGGGGAAATATTACAGACAAGCAACATTAGGCTACTAATTATTTTTATTGAAGATAAATTAATAAGAAAAGTTAACATATGTATTTTAATGTAATATAGATTTCAACTTCACAAGATAATGCGTAGTGTTGGGTAGAAAGATGCATAAAGAATCAATGTTTTTGGCTGCTAATGTCTCTCTGAAATAGTATTAAGCTAATATCAATTGTATTAAAAGAACAAGATTCATATTAGTGTTTTGCTTCTTATTTTGCTTCTTTTGTGGAGGTCATGCCTGACAGTTTTTAAGGTTTACTCCTGACTCTGTATTCAGGGATCACTTCCGGCTGGACTCAGGAGCCATCTGTGGTGCCATGATTTCAAGTAGGGTTTACTGATCTTAACCCTGAACTTCCTCTCAGCCTCTGTTTATTACTTTTTTTTCTCATTAGGCACTGTTCCCCAAGCTTCCTTTTCCTATCTCAATGCTAACGTGTATTATGTTTTATATTCCTTAGTGTTTTGTTTATGTTCCTATTATAGCAATTTTGATTCACTGAATTAGTCCCCTTGAGCCAATGGCAGGGTGAAAAAAAACAAAAAACCAAGCAGTTTTGGTCTACATATAATTTTTGCAGAAATTGTATCAGAGTTTTTAGACATCTAATTGTTTTTTTCTCTCCTTTCATACTGCCTCTTTCGGACTCTGTAATCAAGGAAATTTATCCCTCTGGATAAAACGGATCATTTTAAGATAAAAACAGTTCCAATAGAAAGCAATATTATTTAATGGGAAAGAGTATGCATGTTTTCAGAAATGCTAGTTTCCTCGATTATGACATGGAATTTGGTAAATATACATATGTAGTACATGATTTTGTACGTCAACAATTTTGAGTATCAGTGAACTTAAGTGAAAAGCAGAGGTAAGTCATTAGATAAATGGTAATACAATTCTCCTAAAGTTCATTGATACAATATACATGCTCAACTTGGATCAATTTAAATAAAGATGAATAGCAGTTGCATTGAGAAACTAGATGCATTTTTGAAGTGCAAAAATAGGGTTATTATGTTTTTATTCATGAACTTATTTATTCTTGATTAAATAATGGCAGGGAATTGCTCTCTCTGCATCTGTGTTTCTAATGAAGTACAAAATATATTTAAGAAATTGTTTAAGAGAATAGAGAGAGATAGTTTGGTGTTATATTTGAATTTTCAAACTTTGCAAACAAACATAAAGTGTTATATACCTTAAATATGAGTCTTAGTTCTTTATTTGAGGAGTAAAGATACAATTTTTTTAATATTGCATAATGGTTAAATTAAATAAAATATTAAAATATTTGGTATTTCTTTGGATTAAATGATAATGTTCTGACAAAACCACAGTGATCATGTATGTACTTCTCCAAACTTATGAATAAATACAGAAAATAGAAAAGTAAGTATATGATTTAAAACATGTTATAACATGGTTATAGAATGATGTGTATATATAGTATTAAATCTCAAAAATACTCTGAAGTTTAAGCTCCACTTAAATAAATAAAGGAAGCTAAAATAATTAACTCATTCAAAGTAGCAAATCTAATAAGCGATTCATTTTTTTAAATATTTATTTCTCTAACTGTAAAGTTCAACTACTTTCTACCTTGTAATATTATAAATAATAAATGCATAGCATTTAGATTTTATTATTCTTAGGTACTTATACCTTCGTTTAAATTATAGATGCTTAGTAAAAGAACTTAGAGTATGAGATTATAAGTTGATATTTGCTACAACTCCCATAAATATCAGCACTAATATTTCTGAAAGTGTTATTAAATATTACTCAGATAATCTTTTTCCTTGATTTGTCTCTTTGGACACTGATATATTTTCATAATCATCGAAATAAATAAGTAAAAATTATTCACACTCACTCAATGAAATAACATTCAAAATTATTATAAAAATGGTGAAAACAAATTATGATGAAATAATTTTTCCAGGATTCAAAAAAGATAGTATAGCGGGCAGGGCATTTGCCTACTTTGCAGCCCACCCAATTTGATCCTCAACATGTCCCCTGTGGTACCCTGAGCACTGCCGGGAGTGATCTCTGAGTGCAGATCCAAGAGTCAGACCAGAGCACAGCTGGATGTGGCCCCCAAACAAAAATGAATACATAATTTAAAAAAATTCTGAATGGATTTCTTGAGGATTCTTTGTCCCTACAGCATTAAATTGCCTTTTGTTCTCTTCTTTATTAACCTAAACTCTAACACCTAATAAACTCAAACATTGGAAACAGACTGATATGATCAACAGAACTCATTGCTTTGTATATATGATTTGTGAAATTTTAATAATGACCTCTAGTGAGTTTCAACTGAAGATGAGAGAAAGTAAGCATAAAGTTGAAAATACTAAACTTTCAAAGTTGTTGCATTAAAAGGAATAGCATATAACACAACACTAATATCTTTAAAACCACACAACCAGAAATACAGCACAAATCAGTTTAAGGTGTTATATTAATTTCTCAAAGGGATATCTTTTGGTTAGTCTAACAATATTTTCTGATGTAGATAAAGTCCATGTTAGGGAATCAAGTAAACAATCAATATCTGGTTTTTCTTGATAGCTATTATTAGTAGTAACCTAATAGTAGGGATTTGGGAAGGGCAGTATTTAAGAGTTTTCAGAATGACTAAAGGCAATGCTTGCCATCTGACTTAACAAGTATGAGGAATATTTTAATACCTTGATTGACAAATATGGAGGATCAATTTTAATTTTCATTTGAATTTCAAAGATGTTGGTTTCAGGGTTAAAAAGCAATAAGAGTTCTTTTTATAAAATGGATGAAAATAAACATGAGAAACATTATTCTAAGGTAAAGTATTAACCAGGATTTATAGGGCTGGAACGATAGCATGGCGGGTAGGGTGTTTGTTTGCCTTGCGCAAGGCCGACGGGGCCCGATTCCCAGCATCCCATATGGTCCCCTGAGCACCGCCAGGGGTAATTCCTGATGCAGATATGGGAGTTACCCCTGTGCATCGCTGGCTGTGACCCAAAAAGCCAACCCCCCCCTCAGGATTTATAATTTTAAAGGCTGAAAAGTTTATTTAAATGTTTGGAGATATGAGGCTGGAGTGATAGCACAGCGGGTAGGGTGTTTTTCTTGCACGCAGCCGACCAAGGTTCGATTCCCAGCATCCCATATGTCCCCCTGATCACAGCCCGGGGTAATTCCTGAGTGCAGAACCAGGAGTGACCCCTGAGCATCACTGGATCTGACCCCAAAAGCAAAATAAAATAAAAATTAATGTTTGGAGATAAAATTTATAATCTATGTGAAAATATATAGTGTGAATTAAGAGTTTAGGAATCAGGGTCTCGATCAAACGTACAACAGGTCGGGCATGAGTAATGCACATGGCCCCTAGGTTCGAGCTCCAGGATGTCATATGGTCTGGAGTAAATATTGCCAGCCATGGAAAAACAAATATTTTAGGAATCATACTATTATTTTAAAAAAGAGTTTACTTCAAAAGGTTGCGTAGTTAGTGAATGAGTGATGATAGTTTTATCTGATTTTTCTGGTTTATTGTTGGTAGATAAATATGATTGCTTTAATTTTTGAAAAGGTTTTCACATAAAAATGATTGTTTTGCTCTAATTCTATGATATTGAATCATTTCTTGTTAGCATTCTTTCAAGTGATGCAAGTGTTAATTTTCACTCCAACACCAGGTGTTCAACCGTTCTTTCACAGGCTTACTTATTGTAAGTGAACTATGATGGATTGTGGCACCTGGGGCAGCAGAGGTGTGGCCCAGTGACTTCTCTCCTACTCTTCCCCAAACATACAAAGTATTGTAAAAAATATTAATAAGTAATAAAGGTGTGGTAATATTCAGAAAGTGTTTAAATTAACAGGAAACAAGAGAAAATTAAATATTCAAAAATGCAGTAAATTAAAATCCATAAACAAAATTTTTATAGGATTATGATATAGTAATATTTTTCTAAGAAAGGGAACATGAAATGATGAGATTTATTCTCAATCACAGTAAAAATTCAGTAACTTTTTTTATTGAATCACTATGAGATACACAAATACAAGTTTGTTTATAATGGGTTTTAGTCATATAATGTTCCAACTGTCATCCCTTCACCAGTGTATACTTTCTACCATGAATTTCCCAGTTACTCAGTTTCCTCCCTGCCCCCTACCTCTACAGTAGGCACTTTTCATTATTTTTTCTTTCTTCTTCTTTCTTCTTCTTCTTCTTCTTCTTCTTCTTCTTCTTCTTCTTCTTCTTCTTCTTCTTCTTCTTCTTCTTCTTCTTCTTCTTCTTCTTCTTCTTCTTCTTCTTCTTCTTCTTCTTCTTCTTCTTCTTCTTCTTCTTCTTCTTCTTCTTCTTCTTCTTCTTCTTCTTCTTCTTCTTCTTCTTCTTCTTCTTCTTCTTCTTCTTCTTCTTCTTCTTCTTCTTCTTCTTCTTCTTCTTCTTCTTCTTCTTCTTCTTCTTCTTCTTCTTCTTCTTCTTCTTCTTCTTCTTCTTCTTCTTCTTCTTCTTTTCTTCTCCTCCTCCTCCTCCTCCTCCTCCTCCTCCTCCTCCTCCTCCTCCTCCTCCTCCTCCTCCTCCTCCTCCTCCTCCTCCTCCTCCTCCTTCTTCTTCTTCTTCTTCTTCTTCTTCTTCTTCTTCTTCTTCTTCTTCTTCTTCTTCTTCTTCTTCTTCTTCTTCTTCTTCTTCTCCTTCTCCTTCTTCTCTTTCTCCCTCTCTCTTTTTCTCTATTTTAATCTCTCTTTTTTCTTCTTTATCTCTCTTTTCCTTTTGGGCATTATGGTTTGCCCAATACAGATACTGAAAGTTTATCGTTTCAATCCCTTGACCTACTTTCAGCACTCAGTTCTTATCCAGAGTATATATTTCTAATTTTATAATAAAAATTTTAGAACACAGGTTTCCAATACCATTAATTGCTGTCAAAATTTAACTCTGCGGTTCAAACAAAATCCTCTTTATTTTGTGAAAATATATTTGATGTCTTACTATATTTATGATATATAAACATAAAATAAATATATTTTATGTCTTAATATATTTATTATATATATTTATTCTGTTATAAATAAAGCTAAACCTTTTGATGAAAAGAAAAATCATTTTGCACAAAATGAAATATGCACAATATATAGCCTATAATTTTGCATCAAATAGAGAACTGTATGTTATCAATATGTGATTTAAAATATACCAAACATTAATTACTTAATATGTTAATTTTAGTTTTTTTAGGCACTGCATTATATTGCATAGGTTTGAAAGTAAGAATCTACTCTACTTCCAGAAACACATAAAGTAGTTAATACACAGGTAATTTCATCACTATGTGTGTGATGGCTTGATAAGAATGCGTGCAGATTGACTTTTACATGTCTCATACACCGGGTACTAAACAGCATTGTGAGAATAAGTTCAGAGCTGATTTTCGGTCATTGAAATCTGTTTCTTAAAATATATTCACTTTAGTTTCTATTGTTTAATATGTGTCTCATAATTTTCACAAATGTGTTACTAATTAGGTAAAGGACAATGAAGTGGCCATTGTGGCAACATTGAAAGAGTGCAAATATGCTGGCATTTCTTAAATGTGGACATTGAATCTTAGTTGAAGATGAAAGAAACTAATTACCTTGGGAGTTTCGGCATCAGAGACGGAGTGAAGGGACAGATGCACCGTAATGGGTGAGCTCTGCACCACGGCGTAAAGTGAAAATACAAAGTTAAGATTCACTTTCCTGGAATGACAGGTATAATCAAGTAATTTATCTCACTGGGGAGGTATATTCAGATCATTCTTTTGTTAGCTTCCTGGTGTCATATTTATTTACTAGTACTTACATATAAACTTTTATTTATTTTTATTTATTCATTTTTGGCTTGGGAGGCACATCTGCTGATGTTCAGGGTATACTGCTGGCCCTGCATTTAGGAATTACTCCTGGCGTTACCACAGGTCCATATGAGATGCTGGGGATTGAACTGGAGTCTGCTGTTTGCAAAGCAATTGCCTTACCTTCTGTACATAGTCTGGCCTGTACATAATCTTTTACATAGCATACCATAATAATCCCATAGGTTTTCAGTTCAGTTATTAGGGAACACTTTCTCTACAGAAAAGAATTAAACCTTATAGGGGCTGGAGCGATAGCACAGTGGGTAGGGCATTTTCTTTAATTGTGGCCAACCCGGGTTTGATTCCTCCGTCCCTCTCAGAGAGCCTGGCAAGCTACCAAAAATATCTCGCCTGCATGGCAGAGCCTGGCAAGCTCTCCGTGGCATATTTGATATGCCCGAAACAATAACAACAAGTCTTACAATGGAGACGTTACTGGTGCCTGCTCGAGCAACAGGATGACAATGATACAATGACAGTGGATTTACTTATTAAATGTTATGCACTTTTCTAAATGCTTCACATATTATTAACTAAAAAGCATCTCTTATCTCAAAACAATCTATGCTTACCACAATTTATGAGATACGTTTCTCTATATATTTCCAAATTTTTCATTCATAGATAAAATATAGAGTGGTAAATGTTTCAGGGACTGATTGAAGATTTAGGATTCAAACTCAGATAATCTCATTCTTCCTTATGGTAATGTCTGTGACAATATAATTAATTTTGTTAAAATAAAAATCTGGGGCCAAAGAGAAAGTAGATTTACAGGGTGCTTGCCTTGCATGCAGCAAACTTGGGTTCAATTCCCCAAACCTCCTACATGGTCCCCTGATCCTGCCAGGAATAATCCTGAGCACAGATCTAGGAATAAGTCTTGAGCACTGCTGAAGGTGACAAAAAAAATAAATTAAAAAATAAAAGTATGTACCCTATAGTAAAAATATGCATCGATTAAACTATTACCCTCAACTTTCCTGGCTAGCACATATCTCTCTGATAGAAGAAAATTACTCAATGTAATGATGATATTAATCCCATTGTTATTATTTTAAACAGAAAGGGAACTAACATATTGGAATAAAGGTCATGATTATGACAAAGAGGTAGCTGCCAGGATTTCAAATGTAATCAACCCAGTCTTAAATCTGCTTAGTTTATTTTTCCCCTTTGGCCTTTCTTCCCTCTATCTCAGTCATCAGTTGCTGCTGATATTAATGACTTTATTATTTCTGATGTCCCGTGAGACACAGTAGAAAATGGAAATGTTCAATATTAAAAGAATCTGATGGACTGGGACAAAGTTGTTAAAAAAAACCTGTAAAGTGGAGTCAGAGAGACAGTGTAGCTGATATGGCACATGCAACATATGGTCCCCCAAATTTTGCTGGGAGTGATCCCTGAGTAGAGTGAGCACCCCAAACCGAATTGATGATACTGATATAAAATGTATATTTTCCATTTTCTATATCACTTTTTCTCATAGATCTGACTGAAGAAAAATAAATCAGCCACTGAGCAATGAGAAACCATACAGAAATAGCAGATTTTATTCTTCTGGGACTGTCCGATGATCCAAAATTTCAAGCTGTCATCTTTATATTTCTTCTCATTACTTACATGCTCAGCATCACAGGGAACCTGACAATTATCACGCTCACTTTGCTGGATTCACACCTTCAGACCCCCATGTATTTCTTTCTCAGAAATTTTTCCATATTAGAAGTTTCATTCACAACTGTCAGTATCCCCAAATTCCTGAGTACTATTATTTCAGGCGATAAAACCATTTCCTTCAGTGATTGCTTTGCTCAATTATTTTTTTTAATTCTCTTGGGAGTCACTGAATTTTACCTGCTGGCCGCCATGTCCTATGACCGTTACATTGCAATCTGCAAACCACTGCACTACATGACAATCATGAGTCGCAAAGTGTGTGTACTACTTGTCTTCTCATCGTGGTTCACTTCCTTCTTAATTATATTCCCTGCGCTCTTAATGCTCTTAAAGCTGGATTACTGTAAATCTAATATTATTGATCACTTTACCTGTGATTATTTCCCCCTTCTGCAGCTTTCTTGTTCAGACACAAACTTCCTTGAGAAACTTGGGTTTGCTTGTGCTGTCTTTACTCTAATGTTCACTTTGGCATTGGTAATTCTTTCCTACACATACATCATCAGAACGATTTTAAAGATCCCTTCTGCTAGTCAGAGAAAAAAGGCATTTTCCACGTGTTCCTCCCACATGATTGTCATCTCTCTCTCTTATGGCAGCTGCATTTTTATGTACATCAAGCCTTCAGCACAAGAAAGGGTATCTTTGAGCAAGGGAGTTGCCATATTAAACACCTCAGTAGCTCCTATGCTAAATCCTTTTATTTACAGTTTAAGGAATCAACAAGTTAAGCAAGCTTTTATGGATATGGCAAAAAAATCTATCTTCTACAGACAAATGAAATGATATAATGAAATAATTTAGACACACTGCAGATTAATTTTAAAAGTATAAACATAAAAATTTTAGTAAGCTCTTTAACGATGTAATTCTTATCATCATTGTACAATTTCAGTTTTTAAACTTTTTTAAAACTTTTGTTTGTTTGTTTGTTTGTTTGTTTGCTTTTTGGGTCACACCCGGCTATGCACAAGTGTTATTCCTGGCTCTGCACTCAGGAATTACCCCTGGCGGTGCTCAGCGTACCATATGGGATGCTGGGATTCGAACCCGGGTTGGCTGCACGCAAGGCAAATGCCCTACCTGCTGTGCTATCACTCCAGCCCCAAATTTCAGTTTTTAATAGTTTATGAGTGCGTCTGTTTAATAGATTATGCTTTTAATTTAAATTATATTTTTTATTTTCTTTCTGATATTTCTCTGAGTACATGGCTAGATGCTACTAATTAATAATATCCTGAAAAGTAAAATAATCCAAAAACCTATTCTGAATTTTGTTTAACAGAAAATGATCACCAGATTAAGGAGACACATTTATGAATGAAGAATATTTTGCTTAGTATGTTACATATGTAATTTTATTATTTTTTCATTTGTTGAACATTTCTTTAAGCATCTTATAATTTCTCTATAGGAAAAAAGGAAATGTCATGTAACTTATTCAAAATGTAAATGCTTGTATTTAAAAACCAAGAACAATATTTTCTCACTTTAGTAGGTTATTCAACATAACATCTATGAATAAAAAATAGATTAAAATATATACTTTTGTAAGTATTGAATGGTCAATTGCTTTCAATATTTTCAAATCCTATGCCTTAATAATGTGTATGTATATGAAGTTATCTATCTAGAGACAGAAAGATAGATACCTACTTAATATGTATATAGGTTTGCCTATATACAAAGAACCTTTATATATATATGTATGTATATATATATATAGGTTTACCTATATACATATTATCTTATATACACATTTGACATAGGCAGGTAGACAGGGAAAGGCCCACATGAAGATGGATTTCCTAGGAAGTAATAAAACCAACAACCTCAAGGCTACAAAGAGCTGACCTTTTGAGATCAGGAGCCTGGTACCACAGACCCTAGAAGGCTAGACCTCCCCCACTTTGAGAGAAGCTTAAGCAGGAACAAAGGTCAAGGAAAGGAATTTCAAAGAAGACTATCAACCACTTCCAACTCTCCCAACCTCTTGGCAACCACCCTAGCAATAGATTCTTGGATTCTTACCTAGCTAGAAGCCCCATGTGGGGCAGTGTGGGGAAAAAAGAAAAACAAAACAACAACAACAACTTATAAAAGCCACCTTGACAAAGGACGTGTGCACATCCACTGCCCTAGTCCATGTGTTACTTGTGCTTACATAGACAGGCACAAGTGGTGCCCAAGCACATGTGTCACCTCAGCTCCCCTCTTGAGCTGTGTACTGGGGCTCTCTCTGCATTTGGAGAAGCCCATGTTCTCTCTTGAGCATGTTACTCTCTCTCCTCTTCTCTCCCTCCTCACTTTACTCAAAACCTCCAAATAAAATCTGTTTTTACTTGACCGCTCGTCTACTCATGAAATTCTTTTCTGTGAGGTAGGATAAGGACCCAGAAATCCTGGGTAAAGTCTACAACTGGCTTTATTTTACTATAAAAAGTGATTCCTTGCTACAGCCTGAGTTCATGGCTCCCTGAGAAATTGAGTGGTGGGATTAATTTCTGTGATGAGAAGATCAAGGGGGAATCAGATGGGCTTGACAGTCATCTACTGGGGCTGGCTCATGCTGTGTAGAGGCTCATTGCATACTTTATCAGTCTGAGCCTTCACAGTTGGTCATAGGGTAGCAGAGATGGATATGGACAAAGTGGCCATCTCTCTCCTCTCTGCCTCACATAAGCCATCCGTGGGGGCCCACTGACCTCATATTCACGTATTTTAGTATCACTGTATCACTGTGATCCCTTTGCTCATTGATTTGCCCAAACAGGCACCAGTAACAACTCCATTGTGAGACTTGTTACTGTTTTTGGCATACCAAATACACCATGGGTAGCTTGCCAGGCTCTGCCATGTGGGCGAGATACTCTCAGTAGCTTGCCGGGCTCTCTGAGAGGGATGGAGGAATCGAACCTGGGTCGGCCACGTGCAAGGCAAACGCCCTACCTGCTGTGCTATCGCTCCAGCCTTATGTTATAGTATATAGGTCATATATACATAAATTTTTTTTTATAGAAAGCGAAAAAATAACTTCTAGATATATAGAACCATTTTACTTTCTCCAATTTTATAGATGCTACACTCTGATTCTGTGAAACTTTTTGATTAGTTTGAAATACCATGTATCCAAGTTATTTTATACCTAAACAAAATAATTTTATCTTGTAGAACATAAAGCCTTCTAAATAAAGCATAATTTTCATTTATTCGGAAAATTGAGATTCTTTTTATCTACTAATTTATGCTTTCACATTTTCCACTTAGCCTTAATGAGTACTTAAAGTATTTTACAAGGAATGTTTGTGTGTGTGTGTGTGTGTGTGATTGTAAGTGTGTGTAAAGTCGAATGGAGTTATGGATTAAAAAATACGCTCTAGTTAGATTGCTTCCTGCCATTAGGTCTTGGGCCTGATGATTTCTGACTTGAGAAGGACTACACACTGACATAATGTTATTTCTATCTAGTGATAATTATGAGATGCTTTCCATTTAACAATATAGTGTGAAATTTGTTAAAGTGAGTATAAAAGGTTGTAGAAAATGTAAGATTCTCTCTACCAGAAATAATTTCTTAGCACGGATCATGGAGTAAGCCCTAAACACTGCTGGATATAGTTCAGAAATGAACAAAAAGATACAAATTCAAAATATTAAAGAAAAGTTATGACAATTTCTTAGTTTTCATTCATGGTATTTGACATTAAATTTTTATGTGAAAAAAATAGTTGACAGGGACTGGAGTGATAGCACAGAGGTTCGAATCCCAGCATCCCATATGGTCCCCTGAGCACCACCAGGGGTAATTCCTGAGTGCATGAGCCAGGAATGACCCCTGTACATTGCCGGGTGTGACCCAAAAAGCAAAAAACAAACAAACAAACAAACAAACAAGAATAGTTGACAAACTTGACATTATTTTTTAAGTCTTTATTTACTGACTTATAAATCAGGTATAATACCAGCTATAACTTACTCCAAGATGCAAAGAAATTTGAAAACATATAACAGTGATAGGTATGAATATAGTAACTTTTATTAACATTTTTTCTGTCTTTACCTGTATCATTGTGAAGGTGTGCAGACTACATTTTTAAGGTAGTAAGACCTCTTAGCTTAAGCTCTACCATCTTTTCCTTCTTTTATCAAGGTCTATAGACAATTCTGTGTAAATGATTTGTAGTAGATTTTCTTTAGCTGATGCCATATTAATTTATTACTCACATTTTATTTCATTTTATTTATAAAGTTGTTCATAAAATTTATTACATTCAATATTTTACCACCACCACAACATCATCACCATTATTTTGAATTTTCCCACCACCACCCAAGCCTGCCCCCAAAGCAGGTCCTAAATAATTTATTTTGTATGGCTATTATTATTAACAATGCATTAAGAATGATCCCAAAAGTTTCCTTAGAGGAAAATGTGTGAAGATTGTTATTTCACCCTAGAGCCATTAGGCTCTTGCATAATAGATTATGAACATGTTGTTACATGTAGAGCCTTGTGTGCTAATATTTATTTATTTATTTATTTATTTATTTTTGGATTGAGATCAATTGCCCTCTACCTTAACTCCATCGAAAGTAGTACCAAGTGGGCTACTCTTGGTACATCAGTGGAGTAGAGTATGAAATCTCACGTGGCTGTGAATGTGGCTGTATGCTCCAGGCATTCTAAAATTTTAAATAGAGTGAGACAACTGGAGATGGCTGCAGGATCCGGAAGCATCTCTGCAGTTTGTTACTCTCTTCCAAGATTTATTTATGAGTCTCTGGATCATGGTCATGGTCATTAATGAGCTTAAATGGTGCTGGATGCAGTTTGTGGGTGTGACTAGCAGGCTCCAGGAAATTGAGGGAAATGGAGGGAGGTCTCCTGTTCCCAACTCTGCAAGAGCCTGGAGATTTAGGTCTCAAAAGATGCATACCTGAGTTTTTCAGCAGATTCATTCTCATGCATGAGGAGCTAGTACTGAGCCTCTGCAGATCAGTGTGAGCATGGTGGTGATTGGATTCTGGAAGTTTTTGGCTGCCAGGGCTCTATTGGGGATGGTGGTGGGCTCCTCCGCCCCCCCCTTGGGTTGCCCTGGAAATGAGGTTCAGCCTGGCTTGGCTTCTAGAGACATCTCTGCAGCTTGTGACTCTCTTCTGAGATTTATTTGTGAATCCCCTAGTAGATTTATTCATGTTGCATAAGTAAAATTTTTCATTAAATCTATTAATTAGCAATACAATCTTTCTACCTTCTTCAATTGCTGCCATAACTATTTCTCTGTCTGATTCAATGAGTCTGAGTATTGTAGATAACTTATATTAATGAGCCTATGATGTATTTATCTTTTGTGACTGGCTTATTTTATTTACCAAAATGTCCTTAAGATATATCCATGTTGTCCTATTTGACAAACTTTTACTTTAAGGCTGGGAATGAAATTCAAAGGTTAGTACAGGGTTTAAGACATTTGTTTTACTTTCAGCTAACCTTGGTTCAATTCCTGGCACCATATATGGTCCTCTGAGAACTGCCAGGCTATTACCTAAGCACATAACCAGGACTAAGCTCTGAAAGCCAGCTGTGGCCCCAAAACTTAACAAAACAAAAAGCTGTGACGGTTTCATTGTATGTATTTATTTTATATTTATTTATTTATAGCAATTCACTTATTTATACAATTTATTTATACATACAATTTATTCTTTCGTTTATAACAATATTTACCACATTTGTATTATTTGTTTCTTTTAAATTTTGTTCCAATTTTTAACAATTATTGAAACTGAGCATTACTGTTTCATCGATCTTTATTTCAATTATTTGAAATATATGACATAGAAGTGATAATATAATAGATCATATTTAATTTTTTAAAGGTTGTTTATGTTTTCTTATTAGGTATTTTTGTTCTTACCTTTAACTTATTCTTTTGTTCTTACCTTTAATTCAACTGAATTTTTAGTTAAAACTGCTTATGGTAGAGGATAATATATAATTTTATTCTTTCGCATGTTGATATTGTTTTTCTACGCCGAGCCTCTTGTTACAATAAAGGGCAAATGGAATTATTAAAAGCATATTAATAAATGTCAATCTGATAATTGTCATATCTCACAAAAGTCATTGTCTTGCAATGTTGTATCTCACACATGTTAGATACAAACTTGTGTGAGATACAACATGAGCAAAGTTCAATGAAACCCAGGTAATGCGGAACTTTGTGATCTTGGACTCTGGGACAAATAGGATCCAGAGCAGAGATCCTCTGCAAGCCTCTGAGAGTTTCCTGCCTGCACAGTAGAGCCTGGCAAGCTCCCGATGGCATACTCGATATGCCAAAAACAGTAACAATAATGGGTCTCATTCCCCTGGCCCTGACGGATGAATGGAGACATTACTGAGCAACGGGATGCCAGTGATACACTGATGCAGTGATATATTTTTATGTAAAGTAGATAAAGGACACAAATGATAAATGATGCTGAATCATTCCAAGTGGGCCTGTCTCTGGGCTGAGAATTCTGGGGCCTTCTCAGAATGGGGGCAGGCAGATACCCTTCATGCCTAATGGCCCAGCAGCCCTCACCCACGCCTGACATCGAAGTGGCCCAGCTCCATAACTAATCCTCATCCAAGCCTCTAAATCGGGCAGTTCCACAGCTCCTAGGCGTGTGTAGCACGTCCAAATTTTGTAGCATTGACAGTCCAGGAGGAACATAGTAAATTTGATGGGAAAATTGCATAGAATAACACCAAATGAGTGAAGAGAAAAATAAAGAAAGCTGGACTATGACAACAAGCTCAACAAATCTTCAATGACTTGAGTAAGTCACTGTCATTATAGGTCAATAACTTGTGCGAGATACAACATTGCAAGACAATAACTTTTGTGAGATATGACTATTATCAGATTGAGATTTATTAATCTGCTTTTAATAATTCCATTTACCCTTTACTGTAACAAGAATATAAGCCAAATTTGTGCCTGCTAAAGAGGCACACTGGGGAGATGGGTGGGAAAAATGTATTATGAAAAATTTGTAAATCATGTAAAAAATTTGTAAATTATTTAAAAAATAAAATAAAAATTTTAAATGTGCCAACTTCAAAAATGACACTCTCACCATTTTTATTAATGACATTTCAAAAATGACACACTTTTAAATGACATTAGTATTGGACAACTAGGTTAAATATTTCAGTAAATTTATAAAAATATATAATCAAGTGGTAAGGTCACCAGTATTAATATTGTTTTTCAATTTATTATTAGTTACTAACAGTACAATTCACAGGAAAAAAGATGTATCCAAAGAAAAAAGCAAGCAATCCCTAAAAGTGAATTTTTCTCTTATCTATAAAATTTTTACAACTTAATTCGAAAAGTAGATTTTATTCCCTTTTCTAGTGTTTAGAAATCATAAGACTAAGAATGTCTATGTCTTATTCTTTAGAGGAATAAACATATCCATTAAAGGGACTATTAAATATTACATGAATAGATCAAACATTTAACAGCTTAAAATATGTAATAGTCACATCAGCAAATAAGTATATTTTATGGCAATGACATCATCTTCATTTGCACAATAAAATGGGTTGAAATTATTTGCACTTCTATGTTCATTGAAGCACTATTCAGAATAGTCAGAATACAGAAACAACCCGGGTGCCTGAGAACTATAGCTGGATAGAAACTATGGTACAATGGAATACTATTCAGCTGCCAGGAAAATGAAGTCATGAGATTTGCTTACAAGTGGGTGGATATGGAGAGCATCATGCTGAGTGAATGAGTCAGGAGAGGGAAAGACATAGAGTAATTGCACTTATTTGTGGAATATTAAAAGCAGTATGAGACTGATACCTAAGGCAGTAGAAATGAGGGCCATTAGGAGTGATCCATGGATGGAAGCTTACCATAAGGTGATGAGGATGGGTGAAGAACAGTTAGGTAGAGAAGGGATCACTATCACTATGACAATGATGGTTGCAAATGATTACTCTGGACAGTAACTGAATGCTGAAAGGAGGTAAATAACATAATAACGTTACAGTGCCTGTATTGCAAACTATACTGTCCAAAATGAGAGAAAGAGAGATAGAGACAGAGAGAGAAATGAGAGGGAGAGAGAAAGACAGAGAACCAGAGCCAGAGAATTGTCTGCCATAGAGGCAGGCTGGTGGCGGGGGTGGTGGTGGCACGATGAAAACTGGGAACGTTGGTGGTAGGAAATAAATGTACACTGGTGAAGGGATAGATCTTGGACCATTGTGTGACTGAAACCCAATCATGAACAACTTTGTAACTATGCATTTCATAGTGATTTAATTAAGAAAAAAATCAATGCCCTGTGCTCTTCAAAAACAAGACATTTATAGACAGATCATAAGTACTTATCACACATTTTTTAGATATCATTTAAATAATTTAAATAATGCACTTAAATTTTCAGAATATTCAGAAAAAATGAGTTTCATTAAATATATTGCATTCAATAGAATAAGGAATTTTAATATTAAAATTCAACAAATGGGGAAATATATAATTGTAGTAAAGAAAAATTTTGAGAACAGAAAGAATTGAAAAGATTTATTCTGTTTAAGAATTTTTTTCTTTTTTCTTTTTTTTTTGCTTTTTGGGTGACACCTGGCCCAGGAGTCACTCCTGGCTCTGCACTCAGGAATTACCCCTGGCAGTGCTCAGGGGACCATATTGGATGCTGGGAATCGAACTTGGGTCGGTTATGTGCAAGCTCTACACGCTGTGCTATCTCTCAAGCCCCCTGGAAAGTATTTTTAAAGGCTTTCTTCAATTTTTGATTTCTCAAGGTATAAATAAGTGGATTCATAATAGGAGCAACAGAAGTATTCAGAATAGCTACTCCTTTATTCAGTGATGACTTATCTTTTGCTGATGGGTTGGTATACATGAACAAGCAGCTTCCACTGGATATGGATATGACAATTGTGTGAGAAGAACATGAAGAAAATGCCTTTGTTCTTTGCTGGCTGAAGGAGCTTCAAAATTTTCTTATGATAAATATCATAAAGGATAGAATAGGTAGATAGATAGGGTAGAATGATTAGTGCCAATGTGAAAAGCAAATCACTAATGCAGAGAAAAAGTCAATCATTTCTAAGAGCCTTGTATCTTTCTCAACAGGATAATTTTAAGATTAGGAGATAGTCACCAGAAAAATGATCAATGATATTGGAACCACAGTAGTCTACCTGAAGGTAAAGAAAAACTAGTTGAAAGATATTTTAAAATCCTGAAAGCCAAAAATAAAGACAAGTATAGTGCAGAGTTTCCTGTTCATGATGGCTGTATAATGAAGGGGTTTATAATGAAGGGGTTGTATAATGAAGATGGCTACATAGTGGTCATAGCACATGGCAGTAAGAAGATAATATTTAGTTATTCCCATGAAGATGAAGAAAAACTGCAGAGCTGTACAACTGTTACATGAAATTGTTTTGTCTTTAATGATTATTGTGCCCTGAAATCTAGGAATGCAGATAGTAGTAAAGGAAAATTCTGAGGAAGAAGTACATAGGGGTCTGGAGATGACTCCCTATGTACTTCTTTCTCAGAGTTCATCAAGGTCAGAGTGATAATGGTCAAATTTCCAGTAATATTTAACATATCACTGCATCACTGTATCACTGTCATCCCATTGCTAATTGATTTGCTCGAGCGGGCAGCAGTAACATCTCCATTGTGAGACTTGTTACTGCTTTTGGCATATTGAATATGCCACGGGGAGTTTGCCAGCTTCTGCTGTGAGGGTGAGATACTCTCTGTAGCCTGCTGGGTTCTCCAAGAGGGATGAAGGAATCGAACCCAGATTGGCTGCATGTAAGGCAAATGCCCTACCCGCTGTGCTATCCCTCCAGTCCACTTAATATATGTATAATAAATAAAAGGAGAAAAATCACAGGCTGAAACTCTGAATTATCTGATAGCCCTAGAAGAATGAATTCTGTGGGTGCTGTGTGATTATACTTTGCCATCCTTCTCCTCTGTAAAACAAAAAGTGCATATTCTCAATGAAAAACAGAAAAAATATAATTAAAAATAAAATACTAATGTTACAAAACATCCATGACAATGGATAATACATAAAACTCAAAGAAAAAAATTTCCATCCAGCAACTGTTGCCAGTTTTTTTCTTTCCCTAGATTCAAGTTTCAAGCATTTGATGAATTTAAATATGGTTGTCACCTCTGGAAGCACTTAATCAGAATTCAATGACTAATTTTGTGTCACATTTAAACAAAAGCTATAATTTATGATATTTTTATTTTTGGGGGGCTTGTTTGGGCACACCTGCAGATACTCAGGGGTTAATTATGACTGTACACTCAGGAATCACTCCTGATGGTGGTCAGGGGACATACAGATGACAGGATTGACATACGGATAACCCCGTCCTGTGTGCAAGGCAGACGCCCTACCAGCCATACTTTTGTTTGGGCCCTGCTATTTTTTAAAATAGTCTTTGAATATTAATATAAACATATATATCTCTTTTATGAGCAATGTGCATTTTTCCTTGCCCAATATTTAGAAAACAATGTGCTTTAAAGCTAATACAGAATTTTAAAGCTTTAGCCAGGTAAATTAGGTCTTCTTTTATATTTTATACTTTAAGAAACTGATCTCTAAATAGATTAGGAAACTTTTACAAGTTTTAAAAAACTACCCATTAAAGTAATCTATATCACTTTAGAACATGAATATTAATTCAAAGTAATGTTTTTCTGCAATTTCAATGAATTACTTTTTAATGCTTTTAATTTGTGCATCACTTTACCACATTCTCTTTTTCTTTTGAAGAATAGTGTAAGAAACATAACAGAAAACCTCTTAATATTAATAGTTACCTGCACTGTTAGGTAGCACTGTCGTCCCATTGTTGATCGATTTGCTTGAGTGGGCACCAGTAATGTCTCCATTGTGAGACCTGTTGCTACTGTTTTTGGCATATTAAATATGCCACGGAGAGCTTGCCAGGCTCTGTTGTGCGGGCAGGATACTCTTGGTAGCTTTCGGGGCTCTCTGAGAGGGACAGAGGAACCGGTCAGCCACATGCAAGGCAAATAAATGCCTTACCCGCTTATCCACTGTGCTATAAGCACATTTTATTTAACTCATAAAATGCACAGTTCAATTATTTTCCTTTTAAAATATTTCTTGTAAGCTTTGTAATGCAATGATCAGATTTTTAGGTGTTTTTGTTTTGTTTTGTTTTGTTTTGCTTTTTGGGTCACACAATGCGCACACAATGCACAGGGTTTACTCCTGGCTCATGCACTCAGGAATTACTCCTGGCGGTGCTCGGGGACTATATGAAATGCTGGAATCGAACACGACTTGGCCACATGCAAGACAAACGCCCTACCTGCTGTGCTATTGCTCCAGTCTCCTGGCAGAGCCTGGGAAGCTACCCGTGGCATATTCAATATGGCAAAAACAGTAACAAGTCTCACAATGGAGATGTTACTGGTGCCCGCTCGAGCAAATCAATGAGCAACGGGATGACAGTGACAGTCATACAGTGATAAAATATTTCTTAAGAAAAAAATGGTCAAACAATTATCTTCTCAAGTAGGAGGTATACATTCTTTAAAATGGGTTGTAAATTTTTGTTCTAAACAAAGTAACACTTAATCAAATAAATATAAATAATTTAGTTTTCTTAATACTATAATGCTACTTTGGAACTATATTGAGAGTCTTCTTGGGAGTAAATAATTATTTTATGTTTCTAGTGTTGTTAAGGGCTGGAGCGATAGCACAGCGGATAGGGCATTCGCCTTGCACATGGCCAACCCGGGTTTGATTCCTCTGCCCCTTTCGGAGAGCCTGGCAAGCTACCGAGAATATCTCGCCCGCATGGCAGAGCCTGGCAAACTACCCGGGGAGTATTTGATATGCCAACACCAGTAACAACAATTTTCACATGGACATGTTACTGGTGCTCACTTGAGCAAATTGATGAGCAACGGGATGACAGTGGCAGTGACAGTGACTGTGTTATAAAGCTGCAAAAATTAAACCACAACACCAAATCAGAGAGAGAGAACAAAAGGGAATTCCCTGCCATAGTGGCAGGGTGGGGTGGGGGGAGACGGGACTGGGGAGGGGGGGAGGGATGTTGGGTTTACGGGTGGTGGAGAATGGGCACTGGTGAAGGGATGGGTTATCGAACTTTGTATGGGGGAAGCATGAGCACAAAGATGTATGGATCTGTAACTGTACCCTCACGATGACTCTCTAATTAAAAATAAACTAATAAAAAAAGAATAAATTAAAAAAAATTTAAACATTGTTAGCTGATTTGAAAAGACTAAATTTATAAATAATTTATAGATGCATATTAATTATTTTATTGGTATGTTGTATTTTCACTTTCTTTGGTTACATAATTTTGTTAATATTTAAACTAATATTCAAAAGAAGTACTGATTTAGGAAAAACAGAGAAAAAATGCATTTTTTTAGTCAACTATGGAGTTGTTAAGAACCTGTTCTAGAGAGAGATTTATTTTTTAATTAACCTCTATCAGCAGCATTGCTAGGTTATAGAATTACTTTAAAATACTGACCAATGGGGCTGGAGCAATTTCACAGCGGGTAGGGCTTGCAAGTTTGCCTTGCATGCTGAACAACCCAGGTTCGATTCCTCTGTCCCTCTTGGAGAGCCCGGCAAGCTACTGAGAGTATCATGCCTGCAAGTCAGAGCCTGGCAAGCTACCTGTGGTGTATTTGATATGCAAAAAGCAGTAATAAGTCTCACAATGGAGACATAACTGGTGCCCTCTCAAGCAAATCCATGAGCAATGAGATGACAGTGACAGTGACAGTGACTGACCAGTATCAGAAAATAATATGTCAGGTAGGTACTATCTTTGCATGCAGCCCACCCAATTTCAATCCACAGCACCACATATGGTTCCCTGAGTCCTGTTATCAGTGATTTCTGAGCACACAACCAGAAATAATCCCTAAAGACAATATGATCTGCTCACTCACATACACAAGATTATACCCAGACACAAGATCTCCTCATATCCTCACAAAATTTTAAAAGTGCTATTTAGATTTTAGCAAAATTTTATATATGATTTTCAAGCTATTTAAATTCATATGTCAGAGTTTATGATTAATTATTGGTTAAAATTGTTATGCTGCCTTGATCCAAATTTATAATTTCTTTTGAATCTTTGATAATTTTCATTATAATTTCTGATTGTACCTTTATGCATTTTAAATGTATGATTACATGAAGAATTATATACATAAAATTATAAATGTAATTTCAGGCATTGAGAATAAAATCTACAGATGGAAAAAAAATAAAGCTGCAAAAATTATAAGCAAATTAATTTTTAATGTTAAAATACATAATGTGTCTGATACTAATAGTAACAAATATATTTACTTTCTTCTTGGTTATGAACTCTGCTGAATTATTTATGTAACTCAAATCTGGCAATTGAGTGAGCATTCTTTTATTTTTTATTTTTTAATTTTTTAATGAATCACTGTGAGATACAGTTACAAATATTGCAAAAAGGGATTGAGTTTCAGTCATACAATGATCGAACCCCCATCCTTCCAATGCTATATACATTTTCCACCACCAATGTCCACAGTACCTCAATCACTCCCATTCCACCTCACCCCCTGCCTACATGGGAGACAATTTTCTTCTTACACTCTCTACTTTTCAGCATTTATGTTTTCTGTTTTTTTGGGGGGTGGGTTGTCTTTATATATATATATATATATTTCATTTTATAAAGTACTTCACAATATTTCATTACATTGAATATTCAAACACCAATCCCACCACCATTACACCTTCCCACCACCATATTTCGGATGTTTCCATCCCAAACCCCAATCCCTGACCTGAAGCAGAACCGAAATAATATATTTTGTATTGTTTGTTATGAAAAACTGCTGAAAACACTGCAAAAAATATCCTTAGAGGAAAGAGGGTGGAGATTGCTGTATTTCACCCAGGGCCGTTAAGGCCTGCTATGAGATCAATAACATGTTGTTAGAGGTTGAACCTTGTGTGCTTATATATGTATATATATACATATATATACATATATCTGTAAAAAAATATTTTTCTCTAAAATTGGTTGCTTGCTACTATGTACTCTATCAAATGTAGTGTGCTAGTTCTAGAGCATGGGTAGGTTGTGTGTGGTATGAAGTGTCCAGGAATAGATTCACTGGTGTGTGAGGCTGGGTCCAAGCATGTGGAGAGTAGCTGTAAGCGTGGTGGCAGTTGAGTTCTGGAGGTTTTCGGCTGCGGGAGCTGGGTCCCTTGAGGCTGGGTGGAGTCTCACCCACCCACCACACAGTGAAACAGCCTGGCATGGGGTCCTGAGGCATGGTTATGGCAAATGTCATCTTATGTTCCCTTCCAGGAGAGAAGGACATGCAATCTGGATGGTGTCCAAAGACGAGATTATCTGGTGCCAGCCAGAGAGGATCTCTGTTAAGCATTATGGTTTGCAATATAGAAACTAAGGGGCCATCATGTTTGGTCCTTTATCTACTTTCAGCACACATCTCCCATCCTGAGTGATCCCTCCAACTATTATTGACTTAGTGATACTTCTCTATATTAGGTGCCTTCTCCCCCAGCTTGTGAGGCAGGCTTCCAACCATGGAGCAATCTTCCTGGCCCTTCTCCCTACTGTCCTTGGATGTTGGTCTCATTATGTTATTTTCTATTCCACAAATGAGTGCAGTTATTCTATGTCTGTTCCTCTCTTTCTGACTCATTTCACTTAGCATGATACTCTCCATGTCCATCCACACATATGCAAATTTCATGACTTCAACTTCAGTAACAGCTACAAAGTATTCCATTGTGTAGATGTACAATAGTTTTTTCAACCAGTCCTCTGTTCTCAGGCACTCAGGTTGTCTCCAGATTCTGGCTATTGTGAACTGTGCTGCAATGAACATACAGGTGCAGATGTCATTTCTACTGTGCTTTTTTGCACCCCTGAGGTATATTCCCAAAAGTGGTATTGCTAGGTCATATGGAATCTCAGTTTCTAGTTTTTTGAGGAATGCCCATATTGTTTTCTAAAAAAAGGCTTGACCAGCCAGCATTCTCACCAACAATGAGAGAGTCCCTTCTGTCCCATCGGCGCCAGCATTGTTTGTTTTTGCTCTTTTTGATGTGTGCCAGTCTGTGTGGTATAAGATGATATCTCATTGTTGTTTTGATTTGCATCTCCCTGATGAATAGTGATGTAAAGCATTTTTTATGTGACTTTTGGCCACTTATATTTTGTTTTTGAGGTAGTTTCTGTTCTTCTCATTTTTTGATGGGATTGGAGGGTTATTTTTGCACAGTTCTATTAATGTCTTGTTTATCCTGGATATTAACCCCTTATATGATGGGTGTTGGGTATGTCATTTTTTCCATTCAGTGGGATTTCTCCATATTTTGGTCACTATTTTTTTTTCAGTACAGAAGCTTCTTGTTTAATATAGCCCCAATTTGTGTATGTTTGTTTCCACTTGCTTGGTCTTAGGAGTCCATTTTACTCTGAAAACAAGTGTGGTGATTTAACTTTTTCATGGCTCTCTAGCATTAGATTTGTTTATTGACAGAAAAACAATATTTGGCCTTATCTTTTTTCTGCTATTGTAAAATAATCTAACTATTTATTATAATGCAACTCATTCCTGATTTTTACTATCTACCCAACCTTATGCTCATCTCAGTTATGTCTCATTAAGTAGTAAATATAAACTGCTTATCTATTAATTATTTGTTGAATTTCAATAAACCTTTTAAATTAGTATTTAATTGTACTTTTATAAATTTATAAAATCTAAGAAAGATTCCCATTGTATCTTTTATTGTCACTGGGCAGACTTATATTACTATGTCAGTAACTTTTATTAAATTCTTATTTTAATTTGGACATCTGACCTTTTCTTATTGTGAGAATGTGAACCAAGATAATAACTGTTTACAAATAGAGCTTTTTTGCACCCTTGGAATATATTCCCAACCCAAGTGCCCAAGAACAGACGACTGGTTAAAAAAACTTTGTTATATCTACACAATGGAATACTCTGCAGCTGTTAGGACAGATGAAGTCATGATATTTGCTTATAAGTGGGTAGACATGTAGAGTACCATGCTAAGTGAAATGAATCAGAAAGAGAGGGACTGATATAGAAGGACTGCTCTAGTTTGTGGAGTATAAAATAACATAACATGAGACTGACACCCAAGGACAGTAGATATAAGGGCCAGGAATATTGCTCCGTAGTTGGAAGCCTGCTTCATGAGGGAGGTGGGGGATGTGAAGAGAAGGCAGCTGGGATTGAGAAAGGATCACTAAAAAAATGAGGGTTGGAGGAATCGGTCAGGATGGGAGATGCGTGCTGATTGTAGGTAAAGGAGCAAGCATGATAACCTCTCAGTATCTGCATTGCAAGCTATAATGCCCAAAAGTAGAGAGAGAGTATGGGGAATATTATCTGCCATGGAGGCAGGAGGAAGGTGGGAAAGGGGGGGTATACTGGGGATATTGGTGTTGGGAATGTGCACTGGTGGAGGGATGGGTGTTTGACCATTGTGTGATTGTAACTGGGCTGTAGCGATAGTACAGCATTCGCCTTTCACGGGGCCGACCCAAGTTCGATTCCTCTGCCCCCCCTCGGAGAGCCCGGCAAGCTACCAAGAGTATGGAGCCCAAGCGGCAGAGCCTGGCAAGCTACCGGTGTGTATTGGATATGCCAAAAACAGTAACAATAAGTCTCTCAATGAGAGACGTTACTGGTGCCCGCTCGAACAAATCGATGAGCAATGGGATGACAGTGACAGTGACAGTGATTGTAACTCAAACATGAAAGCTCGTAACTATATTTCACTGTGATTCAATAAATAAAAAAAGAAATAGAGATTTGGGAATAGGGATATTTTACTCTTAATTCCAAAATTTCTACCATGAAAGATGAATGCATGCGTTTAGTACTAAAAATATGTAGTAGCTATGTATTATACACAGACATGCTTGTGCTATGATTTATATTTTGCAATACTTATAAATTTCTTCATAGTCATTAATGGCAGCAAAAACCCTGTGCCCATTTAATACCATTTAATATTAATGCAATGTATTCATTCAATAGACTATAGAATTGGGAGGTGAGAAGATTTGAAAGTGGAATAGATAAACAAATATAGAATGATAAAACACCTCTAATTAACACATAAGATTCTATATATTTTGATATAGAATCTTACATGCTTAATTTCCAATTTTACATGTTTGATAAGCATTAAAAGTATTTTACTGTTCAATTATAATAAAACAGATCTTTTTTATATTTTAATTGATACTAGGTACTAACTATAAACGATAGATGTTATCATATTTCTTTTCCAAGGAAAGGCCTTATGATGTAAATATTTTTATTATTCATATAAGGAGCTTATTATAAAAGAATTTCATTTTTTTCATTTGAAACAATGCCTCCAGATATGTTTCTTTTCCATGGTATCATTGGTCCATTTTTTTGAGTTCAGACTCAATTTGCTGACTCAGAGATACGTTTTCTTTCTACTTTCATCACTCATTTGTTTCTACTTTGATGTTTTATTCCTACTTTCTGTTAATTTTCTAGATTTTTTCTAGTCTTCTATAATTTATTTTAACATAGTGATTTATTTCTATTGTGCAGTAATCAAACACCCTCTTTTGTCACATGTAGCATTCAAATATGAGTAATCAATTACACAGGTTTGGTTCACAGTTTAGCCTTCAGTTTCTCTCCTTAAAAAATGGGGGGAAATTTGCAATGACAAATAATATTTTTCTGTAAAATGTTCAAATTCAGAAAGTAATGGACTAACTCAAAGGATCAATGTATTTTAAGTGATTAAAGGAACTAAGCTTTTTGATCTGTTTTGCAAACCTGAATTACTATATTACTGAGTACTTAAAGTGCAGGTCACCAATTGATTTTAGTAATGCATAATTGTGCTTTGTAGAAATATCTCAAACCATATATGTTATTGACTTGTAAGTTAGTAAGGACCATCACTAATAGCATATCATTTATCTTAATTAAAGTATAAACTCCAACATATATTTTGTTGGCTAGGGATGCTGTATCTCTATATTAGTATCTATAATCAAAATATTTAAAATAATGCTTTACGCCTTTCTGCTGCTCCACGAGCTCGACCCCAGAGGCAACTGAACTACTTTGGACACGAGCATCTCCCAGAAATGTGTCCAGACTGTGATCGGAGCCATTGGCCCATGCGCCACCAGCAGGGCAGGGTTTTTCTCTCCAGGCTTCTCCATCATATGACCACCACAAAAGGGAAGTAAAAGCCTGCAGTGATGCAATTACTGGCAGAATTTTCCCCGGACTTCATACAAAAATCCCAAACCCTGGAAACAAGGATCTCTCCCAGCCCTGAAGAAGGGAGGGGATGGACTCCTTTCTGCCAGGATGCCTCTACGGAAAATGAGGCCCAAGGCCACCTCCAGTTCAACCTGAAGGCTTGAGGCCATCCAGTTCATCGTGGGACACTTTTGGCCAGATCTGGGTAACTCTGACGTGCCACATAAGATTAATGCCGTTATTGGTGTCTCCTGTCTTTAGCCAACCCCCAGGACTTCTCAGTAAATAATGGGGTACCCCAAATAGAGAGTTCTCCAATCTTGCTGTGTTTATGCAAAAGAATAAGTCAGATTTGTTAAGCCATCAGGCAAATTTTAAAATGAAGGTGGAGAGAAAACCATGTTTCTGTAACTTGCTTTTTAAAGAATCAGATTCAAATTCTACAGAGTGATCTAGTAAATGTATTCTAATCTTGATCTAAAAGGTATCCCTTTTGGGTAATTCAGGTAAAATGTGTTTTGCTGACTGTAAAGTAAGCTGTCTAGTCTATAAAGATACTCAATGTTGTGCATGCTGTCACCAGCCTGGCCAGAAAAATGGGGGCCAGAGCTTTACCAAAGTGGGGGAACTTCAGCTTAAAATATCAGTTGCTTCCCCCAATCTGTAAATTGATTAAAGAACTGAGAGTGGAGATCTAAACCGGTTCTAAGTATTCATTCTTAGTACATAACAGCTCTCAATTCTTGCTTTATCATGGGATTAATAGCTCATTACAGAATAGCTCCTCTAAACCAGAACACCCTGCAGAAGAGGAAGAATAGGCATTGGAGTGAGGTTTCCAAAGGGACGCTGAAAATTACAGACCCCTAGACTAAGAAAGTAAAATATTGAAGGGATGAATGGGGCAGTAAGAAGTAAGTAACTCAGAACTGTGTCTCCTATGCCATTGATAATTGACTCTTGTACCCTGAGCACTTAAACATTTGTCATTTGTTCTTCTGCCTCCAAGGTTTGGTCATATCAAAATAGCATTCCTTAGCATAACTGATGTGATTTTTCAAATTCGTTGCCTGCAGTTCACTAAAACTAAGGTACTCTGAGATTTCACCCCTTGTGCAGGCAGGGTCAGCGTCCCTATGTCAGCAGGAAGCAGCTCCAGAAGATGGAACTTCAACCATTTTCTCTTTAAGGATTAAAGGTGGTAGAATCTCTAGGGGAATATGAAGTAGGTAGCTAGATTAAGGAAGCCCCTCCCACCTTGAAAATCCCAACTGCCCTGTTGTGAGTGTGAACCCCATTAATGGAGGAACTCTGTTCTCTTTTAAATTTTTTTGGGGGGTGTCAACTGCCACTGTTCCAATTTAGCCTTGAAAAGGAAGTGTAGGCCAGAATGTATGATCTCTCTCTTTTCCAGTTATTACTAGCCTTTACAGGTATCAAGGCCCAGCTCCATGGGGGCTTGGGGCACACTGCCAGAGTGAACTCCTTATCCGTATGCATTGAGACATCTGGTTTGAATCAGGTGATAAAAACTGCCACCTGAGAACCTCGGTGGAGAGGTCTTCACACTGTGATCCTGAACACACCAACTGCTTTGTAGGAGGATGGAATCAAAAAGCTGCCTCCCATCTTGGAATCAGAATGACATCGACTAGTGGCATGTCCAGACAACAGGAGACGACCCCCTCACAATCTCTAAGATTAGAGATATTCGAAACAAGAAGTGGGGATTGAAGAGGAGGGCAGGATAAGGGTTAAAAACTCGATTTTGCTGAATTTATTTTTGTAACTGCTTGGCTGCTTTGAAAGATGTTTTTGCAACCTACCACTGGGGAGGAAACGGTCACCAAATGGGCCAACAAACTGCTCTAGGAACTGTAAGCAAACATTTGCTCGGAAACAGTTAACAATTAACAAATGTTGAGATTAGCCAATTAAGAGATCTATGTGTGATTCCCTTTGATCCAATATGTGTGATTCCCTTTGATCCAATATGTGTGATCCCCCCTTTTTTTTTTACTCAAAATGGTACAAAAACTGCCTGCTTTTTGAGTTTGGGGCCCTCAGCCCTGCCGGCTCTCAGGCATGGCTGTAGGGTCTCAACATGTTGGCTTGAATAAACCCCGTGTGTTTGCAGAAAGAGTTGTCTCAGTCTCGTTCCTCCGCGCCTCCCCGGGTAGAGGTCTGCTCGACCCTAACAGTAAGACTTGCTGTTACTGCTTTTGGCATATTGAATATGCCAAGGGAAGCTTGCCAGGCTCTGCTGTGCAGGCAAGATACTCTTCGTAGTTTGCTGGGCTCTCCGAGAGGGGCGGAGGAATAGAACCTGGGCCAGCTGCATGCAAGGCAAATGCCCTTCCCCCTGTGCTATCACTCCAGCCGGCAACATATAAATAACAATAATATGAATAAAATCTCAATCTTCAGAGAGTGAGGAAGGAAAACTGTTGCATGAAGTCAGAGGCGCTGAGACAAGGAACGCAAGAGAAATTTATTTCACGGAAGATCCAGGTTCTCTCAGACGCTGTGACAAAGGTTGAGAGCCCTGAAATCTCCTTTTATCACCATCTTACTGTTCATACTCTAAAGGGCTCAATACAGTGAAATTATCAAAATAAGTTGTAGAAAGAACATTGAGGCAGGCAAAGCATGTATTGTTTTCTTGTACCCGCAGGTCAGTGCATTGTGGCCTAAGGAAAGAGATACAAAACCGAAACCAAAATCTTTCTTGGGCTACAAGTATTGGGTTTGCATCCCAAAGACAAACTTGGCCAGCATTTGAAATCTACATCCCAAAGACCACCTGGGCCACATCTGATATCTATAGCCCAAAGACAAGGCTCTGCCAGAGCCTAGAATCTACATGTCAAAGATCAGGCTGGGCTTCTGTGGGAAAAGGAAAAACTGCCTCTTTCAATATACTGAAATTTATGAAATTATTTCCTGAAGGCAGCTTAAAGGAAAAAGATGTTCAGCTTTGTCCCAACCAGTCAGGACACACAAGAAATCTCGCCCATTTTCATGGGTCCCTATGTTTCTGCCCGTTGTACGCTAGTCTACATGGGCTCATTCTGTTTTTTTTGGTCACACCCGGCAATGCATATGCACAGGGGTTACTCACGAATCACTGCTGACGGTACTCAGGGGACCATATGGGATGCTTGGAATTGAACCCAGGTTGGCTACATGCAATACAAACTCCCTACCCAATGGGTTATTGCTCTAGCCCCTACATGGGCTCATTCTGATAGCTCAGTCCAGCACCGAGAGAAAACTGCCTTTCATTTCTTTAAATGTGTCAGTTAACTATCTTACATATATATCCATATATATATATATATATATATATATATATATATATATATATATCTACTGGGAAAATGGGAAATCTGGTCATAGGAGGCCCAGTCCCGATCTGAACAGGCTTGGAGGTCTCAGCCCCGGGTCCTACACACCTGGTTTCCTCTGCCGGTACCTTCATGGGTGAGGCTAGTCCTAACGTATGGAGAGGGGCCTTGAGCATGGCTGTGGCTAGGCTCCGGAGGTCTTCAGCTACCAGGAACACTGCTTGGGGCAGGAAGGGAAGCTGGAGCCCATCCCCTCTGAGGGGCTCCGGGGAAGACAGCCAGTTGCACGGGAAAGAGACTCTCGAGAAATTCGATGATCAACAGGATGATGATGATGATGATGATGATGGTGGTGATGATGATATATCAAGATGTATATATGTAAAAAAAAATCTTAAAAGTCATGCAGGGCCAGAGGAATAGTAAGGCTGGTAAAATATAGTACAGTCATATAAAAATAACCATATTAATCTCAAGAAATAGAAGAAAGTGCTACCTTACACTGCAGCTGACCCAGGTTCAATACCTGCGGTATCCCATATAGCTCTGACTCTGTCAGATATTTTCCCTGAGCACAAGAGTGAGTGAAAATAAATGACACAAATTAAGAATAGTTTTTGCTGAAAATAGAAGACACAAATTATAAATGGTGAAAACAAGGACTGGAGAGAGAGCACAGTAGTTAGGGCTCTTGCCTAGCATATGGTCAACCAGGGTTAAATCCTGGCAAACCATATGGTCCCTTGAGCCAACCAGGAACTGAGCACAGAGCCAGGGATTAAACCTTGAGCACCACTGGGGTACATGCACACACCCCCAATTTTTTTCATCCCCCAAAATTTTAAATAAAATAGTGAAAATAGAAGAGAATAATTAGGAGTAGATTTTGCAGCCAGAAATTGTGCCTAAAATACATTAAAAGCAACATAAAGTTGGCACCCCATAAAAATACTGCTTTGGAGCCATAGGGAGAAATAATCTACATAAACTCTTAAAAATGCATGAAATATGCATTTATGTTTATATGATGTTTTAAGTTTAAGAATATGTATAACAGTACAAAACTCTGAGGGCTTGGCAGTATTAATCCCTGCTAATAATGAATGCATGCATTTCCTACAGTCTCCATATCTAGTCCTTTGAAATAATGTTTCTTTAGAAAACACATTTATAACTTTTTGAAAAATGCTTTGTACTACATTTTATGCAGATAAGATACAGATAAGTCATATATATATACATATATACATACGTATATGTATATATGCATAATACACATATATGCATACATACATATGCATATATACATACATATATGTGTATATATGTGCACACATACATGTATATATGTATATATATGTATATATATGTGTATATATGACTGTGTGTGTATATGTATATACACACACATAGCTGGAGCGATAGCAAAGCGGGTAGGGCATTTGCCTTGCATGTGGTTTCGATTTCTCTGTCCCTATCAAAGAGCTCGACAAGCTACCAAGAGTATCCTGCACTGCCAGCAGAGCCTGGCAAGCTACCCGTGGCGGTGGCATATTTAATATGTCAAAAACTGCAACAAGTCTCACAAAGGAGACATTACTGGTGCCTGCTCAAGCAAATTGATGAACAATGGGATGACAGTAAGCACACAAGGCTCAACCTTTAACAACATGTTACTAATCTCTTATAGAAGAACTTCATGTCTCCTGGGTGAAATACAACAATCTTCACACACTTTCCTCCAAGAAAGCTTTCTGGTCCCATTTTTAGCAGATTATTCATAACAAGGAATAAAAACTAAATTTTTTCAGTTGTGCTTTGGGGACAGGGTTAGGATTAGGAATGAAAACATTTGAAATATGGTGGTGGGAAGGTATAATGGTGGTAGGGTTGGTGTTTGAATATTAACTGTAATCAAATATTGTGAACAACTTTATAACAATAAAATTAAATTAGAAAAATTATGACTAGGGGCTGGAGCAATAATACAGCAGGTAGGGCATTTGCCTTGCACAGTGGCTCACCCAGGTTCCATCTCCAGCATCCCATATGGTCCTCTAAGCACTGCCAGGGGTGATTCCTGAGTGCAGATCAGGAGTAACCCCTGTGCATTGCCAGGTGTGACTCAAAAAGAAAAAAATTATGAGTAAATTAAATTTAAAAAATTATGAACTATAAGTTCATGGCAACACAAGAAATTATATTCACAAGTTGAAAAATTTTCAAATACTTATGTGTGTATATAGTTATAGTAGATACTATAAATAATATATTTGTATATGCAAAATATCTAAAAATACTAACCTTAAACACAAAAGAATAGCATTACAGTGGACAGTCCAATAAAAATAACTATATTTCATAATCTCAAGAAATCAAAGAAAGTGTTAGAAACAATAAAAATAAAATAAATGTTTGAAATTATTCAATAAAAAATATAATTTTGGTAAGGTTTACAAAACTAAACATAATCATGTAAAAAGCAGAAAAGCAATTAAAGCAAACAATGTAAAATTTGTGCAAAAAAGTTTCAAGCAATATTCTTGAAAGTTAAAAAAACACAGGCATATTATTATAAACACAAAACTAGTATAAGTAATTGAAATATGTAATTCTAGGCAAAACTTTTGGCATGGAAGATAATTTTTAGACAATTGGTGAAGCAAATAGGGTTAGAGAATTATATGTTTATAATAGTTCAGTGTTTATCCTAATAATAATGGTTGTATTGGATTTCCCTAGTGGAATATTCTAGTTTATTATAAGTACATATTACTATATTGAGGAACAAATGAAATACCAAGTTGTTCAGAAACAAAAGCTCCCTGATATTGAAGACTTTTGTCTAATACAGTTTTGAAATAAAAGTAAATAGGGAAGTACAGTTACATACTACTTCTTCCAATTTGGGGGGTGTTTACAATCATGTTAATGGAGTTCTGATATATTTCCTACTAGAAACTGGAGAGTTTTGTATTTAAGGCAATCCTTTTTCTTTTATTTTGCTAGTAGGATTTGTCAGAATGCCCCAGCACAATGGGATATCTCAACATCTTGTCCTTAAGCACTGTGTAAAAGCAGTAGTACTTTGGAGAGACTATTGTTTCTGTTGTGTAGTTTGAAGCAATTCACAGTGATTGCAATATCCTTCTTTGTTCTATTTTTTAAGTTAATTGGCATGCTATGAACAGTCTCCAGAGGGCATTTCTTTTATTTTCCACTTTTAATTTCAGTTAATCCCTTGTGTCTCATATGATCAACCTGATAAAGCCATGAGTTTTGTTAGCGTACAATTGCAAGCAATAATTCTTTGTTAAAAAATCTGAGTTCCTTTAAATTGACTTCCAAAAAAATAATTTCCATAAAAGTATTACATTTATATTTATATTTTTATGGAGATTATTTTATTACATGAAAATATAATGGAAAAAATGAATCTTATCTGACAGGATAGAGAATAGTGATTGAAATAGCTTTAATAGCTAGGTCCTGTGATTTTACTATGAATAAATGTGAAATATATTAGCAAGTATATAGTCTCTAAATTCCATGTATTTTAGATCAACTCCAGAAATAAACATTAGGATGACAGTCACTATTGAAGCAATTAAATATTTTAATTTTATAGAGGGGGAATGTTCATTTATTTTTGACTAGTGTCTACTATTTTCTATAAGGGAAAATATCAATATATGCTGAACTTGGTAAGTCTATTATAATTTGTTATGAATATCTAGATTACAAATGAAACCAATTTTACAAGTACAAGTCAATTATTTTCATTGCCTTTTTAAATTCTTATATTTATCTATTTTTATGCAGATACAAGATTAGACACTACCTTATTTAGTACAACTTGCTATAAAAAGTCTTAATATTTGAAACTTTTTTTCTATATATCTTTCTTTATATCAAAATAAATAAAATGATATAAATAAACAATGGAGAAATAGCACATTAGGACAAAATGCTGAATTGTATTTATCAGTGTTTCTGAATTAAAGATATTAGTTTATGAATCATTATTTGCATCCATTTTATCTTATGTTTATAAAATACTTTCATAATATTTTTAAATTGAAAATTATAACAGTTATGAAGCTGTTTAACAGCTTTCAATAATTTATTAAGCATTTGTTGTAAATAGAAAATACATTTCAACAGTTAGTTTCTCTCCATAAATCTTACATAATTCAATTCAATTGGAATTTTGAGCGCAAATTTAAACTATCTTTCCCATTAAAAATTGAGAGAAAAAAATCTCATGTTTTAATGATACTTGTGGTTTGAATGGAACTGTTAGAGAATATTTGATCTATCTGTAATTTTAGGTTTAGTTTTCAAAATTGGATAAATCCTTAAACTTGTTTATCTTTATATTTTTCTAGGCTCATGACTTTAAAAAATTCTGTCATTTGTCTACTTATGGAGTTTTCCTCTTTATTAAATCGATCTCCTATCTGAAATGAACAACCAGTCAAGAGAGATTGAGTTCATTCTGCTGGGACTGACTGATGATCCACATTTGCAAATTGTGATTTTTATATTTCTCTTTCTAAATTACATACTGAGTGTCCTGGGAAACTTATCCATCATCCTCCTTACCTTGCTGGATCCTCGCCTCAAAACTCCTATGTATTTCTTTCTTAGAAATTTCTCCTTCTTGGAAGTTTCATTGACAACCATATGTATTCCCAGATTCCTCATAACCATTGTGACTAAAAACAAAGTCATTTCCTACAATGGTTGTGCGTCTCAATTATTCTTCTTCCTCTTATTAGGAGTGACAGAATTTTACCTCTTGGCTGCCATGTCTTTTGACCGGTATGTAGCGATCTGCAAACCCTTACATTACCCTGTTATTATGAGCAACAGAGTGTGCTACCAACTTGTATTCAGTTCATGGACAGCTGGATTTCTGATTACCTTTCCACCATTGGTCATGGGATTGAAACTGGAATTCTGCGCTTCCAAAGTAATTGATCATTTTATATGTGACACTTCCCCTGTTCTGCAGATATCCTGTACAGATACCCGTTTGCTAGAATTGATTTCTTTTGTCTCAGCTGTCATAACACTTGTGGTTACACTGTTGTTAGTCATCCTTTCCTACACATACATTATCAGAACCATTCTAAAGATGCCTTCTGCTCAAAATAGAAGAAAGGCATTTTCCACTTGTTCTTCACATATGATTGTGGTCTCTCTTACTTATGGCAGCTGTATCTTTATCTACATGAAACCATCAGCAAAAGAAAGGGTGACTTTATCCAAGGGCGTGGCAGTTATCTATACCTCAGTTGCCCCTTTATTAAATCCATTCATTTACACTCTAAGGAACCAGCAAGTTAAACAAGCCTCCAAGGATATAATCCATAAGATTTTCCTTTTTTTCAAAAAATAAGGAAAACATTTTAAAACATTGGAAAAACAATTTTGCTAACATTCAAGGTTTGCATATTACATCCTTTTCATGATATTTTAACCATAATGAGCCACTCTTAATGCTTAATGTTTCTTTTTCTTTAGAAAAAAGAAATTTCATATTCCTTTCTTTGTATCATTCACACAGATGTTAAGTTTAATTTACTCTTCACATATACTACTGGTCTCCAAAGGAAATATTTTAGTTATTAAATAATTATAGGATAATTTATAGATATAATATAACAATATACATTTTTAGATGCTCTGGGCTCTACTTCAAGTGTCACTTCAAACCTTATAATTAAGAGTGCACATTTTTGATTCTGTCAGACAAGGTTTAAATTCAGATATATGTCTGAGCTTGACCATATTTTTCAAATTGTTTTTTGCTCCTCTCTCAAGTTATTAAATATATGCAGAAAAATAATTATTTTTAAGGTTATTTTGAGAATGGGATTAGGTACTCTGTATAAAGTGATAGTATACCTGAATTTGTACAGACTGAGTTCCCAGTAGATATTAGCTGATCTTGGAGAAAAAGAGCAGCTAATATATTACCTTCAGTGAGAAAGCACTCAAGAAGCAAGAATTTGTAATTATTACATTATGTAGGATTTTATATGGCAGGTTTATAGACTGAAATTTTAGACTAAGAAACATCTTAGTTTATTTAAATACAGTATCCAAGTTCTCATCCTTAAATATATTTTAATTCATCTGGACTAAAGTACAGAAACATAATTGTTGGTCATTTAGAGACAGAGCTTTTCAGCGACGTGTACTATACTTTAATCTATGAAACACGTTCAATTTTTTTTCTTTTTGGGTCACATCCGGCGATGCTCAGGGGCTACTCCTGGCTCTGCACTCAGGAACTACTCCTGGCGGTGCTCAGAGGACCATATGGGATGTTGGGAATCGAACCCAGGTTGGCCGTGTGCAAGGCAAATGCCCTACCTGCTGTGCTATCGCTTCAACCCTGAAACATGTTCAATTTTAACTTTAAGACCAGTTAAGAAGAGCATCATTTATATCCTGCCATACTTTTGCAAAAAATTGCTTACAGAGAAATTCCTAAAATTTATAGTGTTCTGTACTTGGATATAATATGCTACAGTAGACATATAAGTGAAAAACAATAAAATGGTCAAGTTACTTGAAAGTGTAAATGTTATCTATGAAACTTGAGCAGAAATAACTTAGGTTCAGAATTGTGTTCTGATTCACGTCAAATTTTAAGCCATTATTAAGCATCTTCTTTCCTCTGGTAGATAGAAGAGTAAATCGAAACTATTAAAGATTCCCAAATTTTTATCCACATAGTTATGTTGTGTTTATTAGTATTTAAGATCCATCAAGACCTTAAAAAAACTACCTAACCCTATTAAATACATGATTTTTTATTTTTTATGCATGTTTTATATTTTCTCTGTTTTGAGAGTCCTTTGATCAGAAAAGATTTGATTCTAATGAAATCAAGTTTATCTATTTTTTCTCTCTTGAAGTTTTTTTGTTTTCGTGCCACCTTTGCAAATTATTGCTTATTCTAACTTCCCAAACTTTTATAAAATAATATTTTCAAAATCACAATCTGTGCTTACATATAGATCATATAGATCTCTGGGATTTTGTTTTTTTTGGTATTGAGTTTTATGTGGGTGTGAGTTGGAGAAACATTTCTTTTGTGTGCAGACATCTGCTTATTCCAAATTGAGAAGACCATTATTTTATCATGAAATACTCATATTAGCCTTCCTTGTTAAGTTAATTAGTGGTTATAAAGATGGCAAAATAGTCAGGGATACACGCTGGCATGTGCCAGGACCTGACTTTTAATCTTGGCCTCATATGGTCCAATCACCTCACCACAAATATGGTCCTGCAGCTTCTGAACACTCTCAGGGATGAGTCTGGTGCTCTGAAGCACACTGCACTGCTTCTGTGGTCCCGAGAACCACACGGTCCCCAAACTGAACTGTTCAGATTGGTTGGCTGCATATTTCTATCAGTTTCACTTATATACCCTGGGCACTGATTCAAGGGCCACTCAAAAATTAACTGACTTTAAATGCCTGGTTCTATTATGAGACCCTTCTTTAACATTCGTAAATCTATTTAATGTTATGCTCATATCACATTATCTTAATTATTAACTTCATATTTTTGTCTAGTATATTTTTGCCTTTTCTAGTTATTTCCCCTTCAATATTTTTTTTATTATTTGAGTCTTTTTGCAGATTTGCTTGAATTTTAAGATTGGCTTGACCAATTTCACAAAAACAAGCTGCTGAAATTTTTATAAGCATCACTTCATAACTGCAGATCAGCCTTAAAAGTATTGCCATCTTAATCACAATGAGGCTACTGTTTGTGAACATGAGGTGTCTTTCCATTAACTGCATCTTCCTTGAGGTATTTAACATAATTCTAAATTCCCTAGAGTTATTTCACTTAATTAAATTTATATAAAAATTCACTTCTGAATAAAGGTCAAAAAGCCAAAGAAAATTAGGTAGTATAGTCTATGCACATTTCTCTAAAGAAGATACAAATAGACCAAAATCACACAAAAAATATTCTCATAATAAATGGACATAAGGAAATTCAAATCAAAACAATTATATGCCACTTCATAAGCACACATACATACATGTACAAACCCACCCCAAAACAAACACACATAACAGAGTTTTTAGGTCCTTTAAGTAATTCACAACTTATTTTAGTGAACATGTATTCATTGAAAATCCTGTACAGAAATGTCCACAGAAGCACCATGAATAATACTCAGAAAATGCAAAGACCCCAATTAGCTTTCAAATGATCTATGGTTAAGCAACGTGTGGTATATACATGAACTGAACATTACTTATCCATAAAAAAGAATAAGTACTAATATGTGCTCAGCTATGGATGGGCCTTGAAAATAGGAAATAAAACAAAAAATACTGCAAAAGAGAAAAATTTAATAATGTCTTCTAATATGTGTACTGCAATTTTCCTAAGAAAATATCTTAGAATATTAACATTAGAAAAATTAGGATATATATGAATTAATTTCAAGATTTACTACCCTACCCTATTTTAGGAATAATTTGCTTATAATATGAATTTGTTTATTGATCACTAATTAATTAATTAGTCTATTTATTTTTTAATTTAGGCACTGCCTTAGTAGTGCTTACAAAGGTGTTAGCAGAATTTCAGGCATATAATAATCTATTTGTTTTTTGTTCAATGAAATTGGCAAGATTCATCTGATCCTTCTCTCTTTTGATAGGGGCTGCTGATTATTTTTTAACACTTGCAGTTCTTTTCCTCACTAAATTTGACTGTGGTACCAGACATGATATTCAGTATCTTACTTGACTGACATCATAAGAAAATAATT